>NC_084821.1:39073343-39319051 GCF_958449725.1 Rosa rugosa
GTCAAGCATGCGGGCTTGTGTCTTTTAAATTGAGTTTACTCATACGAGCTTCAAAAGCTTACCGAGTTTATTGTTTACAACCCGGTGCACTACTCCATGGTGTAGCGGTTATTCCTGTAGGTCAAGACCACCAGGGCTGAGTTTGAGGCGTAGTTGCAGCAATTTTAGATTTATAACCTATTTTGTTATCATACTGCTGTATGTGGTACGCTCCTAGCGAGCGTTTACAGTTGTATTTCATTTCCCTCGAGTTTTGTAAACACTTGTTAATGTAATATTCGACTCGAGTGAGTGAATCTTTATTGACATCATGTTTTTGGTTATGTTGTTGTTTCTGGTGGCTTTCTCCGGGTACCTCACACAGAATGCTATACCGTCTGGGGTACCGATACGCCTCCTAAATTCTGTACCAAGAACACACGCTTAGAGGAGTAAACCGTACCGGACGGTTTACACCTCTCCGATGCTTGAGTGAGAAGCTAATATTGATGTATAGTAAGTAAATAGTAGACAAAGGAGTTATTACCCGTAAAAGGTGGTTGTGCTAATGCCCTTATACTCGAGCATGTGAAGGAAGTCTCCCCCATCTTCGATGTGGGACACTAGTTGTTCTTCTGATGCCATATCAGTCCTCCTGTCGTGTAAATAGTTGGGCTGTGCTGGCCTTGCCCAGGGCCCTGGGTGCCCGGGGTGGCATCCCAAATGAGCCCCGCCATGGTGGGTCGTGAACCCGGCCCATGGCATAGTACATGGGAGTACCGATGGGGCCCAGCCGATAGTGCCAAACTTAGTTGAGACTTCCCTAGTATGTACAAGTCCCTCAAGTTCCCGTTCAAGATGTTTCTTGGGTGGGGACTTATTATTGTCTCGGAAGATTGGCACTAGTGTGCCTATAGGGAGTCCCCCAAGTTCCCGTTCAAGGGATATCTTGAGCGGGTTACGCTGTAGGTAGCTAATCTACACGCTGCGATGGGGTGGGGGTTGAGCCTCCGGTACCCAATGGGGTAGAGAGGACTTGACTCTGATACCCGATGGGGAATAGGAAGTGAGCCTCCGGTACCCAATGGGGTAGAGGATGTGAGCCTCCGGTACCCGATGGGGTAGAGAGAAGACTTGACTCTGATACCCAATGGGGTAGAGGAATTGACTCTCCGGTACCCAATGGGGTAGAGGATGTGAGTCTCCGGTACCCAATGGGGTAGAGAGAGGACTTGGCTCTGATACCCGATGGGGTAGAGAGAGAACTTGGCTCTGATACCCGATGGGGTGGAGGGATTGACTCTCCGGTACCCAATGGGGTAGAGGAATTGGCTCTGATACCCTATGGGGCAGAGAGAGAAATTGGCTCTGATACCCGATGGGGTGGAGGAATTGACTCTCCGGTACCCAATGGGGTAGAGGATGTGAGTCTCCGGTACCCAATGGGGTAGAGAGAGGACTTGGCTCTGATACCCGATGGGGTAGAGAGAGAACTTGGCTCTGATACCCGATGGGGTGGAGGAAGAACTTGGCTCTGATACCCGATGGGGTAGAGAGAGGAATTGGCTCTGATACCCGATGGGGTAGAGAAAGAACTTGGCTCTGATACCCGATGGGGTAGAGAGAGTTGGAGCCTCCTGGTACCCGATGGGGTAGGCGGTGCATGTCAGCCACGTGGGGCATACTGAGTTGTGCAATAAATGCCCGTCCCCTCAACTGACGGTTTTCGAGACGTGGGACACGTGTAGTGATCCTGTGGTTGTGGGCTTTTCGGCTTCAACGGCCCTGATGCTTTGGAGATTGAATTTAAGAGGGAAACAGACTGTTTCCCTTCTCACTTTCTTCGAAATTCTGAGAATCTGAGAAATCGCGTTTTGCCCTCTCACCTCTTGTGCTTCTGTTGCTGTGGCTGTGAGGAGTGAAGACGAAAGCTTTAGCCAGATTAGCGACTGCCGGAAAGAGGTAAGAGAATGTGGTTTGGTTTTTTTTTTTTTTGTTTTGTGTTTCTGTTTGACGTGGGTTTGGGCTGCTTCGATTTTGCCTGTGTTTCTGGGTTTTGCGTTGAATTTCTGGGCTTGCTTTGAATTTCTGGGTTTTCATGAGTTTCTGGGTTTTCTTGAATTTCTAGGTTTTGCTTTGAATTTCTGGGTTTTGCTTTGATTTTCTGGGTTTTGCTTTGAAGTGGGGAGTGATCCGCGCTTCAACGTGGTCTTAGATCTGGTTAGGCTAACCCTTGTGCTTCTGATTCCAGATATAGCGAGTTTTGAGGTTTCCGGTATCGTGATTAGGATGGAATCAGAAACCAAGGGTGGGGATACGGGATCGTCATACCAGTCGTCTGCCAGGCAAGCTGAAGTGGATATCGATCGGTACCTAGCTTCAGTAGGTCAATTAGCAGAGAATACCGGCTCCTCGACGGGGGTGTTCTCGGAGAGCAGTGAGGAGTCCGACGAGGGTGAGAGCGGGGATGGATCTGTGGAGGCCCCCGTAGTCACGGTGGCAATCCCGGAGGGCATACCGAAGCCTAGGTATACACTTACGGACGGGACCGTATGCGACGAACCCGGGAGAAGTATGACGATGAAGGAGATCATCGCCATGCGACTGAAGTGGGGGATACCGGATGCAGTAGAGCTTAGGCCCCTTAAGGAAGGAGAGATGGCCGCGAATCCTGTCCCGGGGTGGGTGGCGCTGCACGAGAACCAGTTCCACCAAGGGTTATCGCTACCGCTGCCCCGGTGCCTACAGTATCTATTGCGGATGCTGAACCTGTCACCGGGGCAGTTGACCCCGAATGCTATTCGCCAAATATATAGTATGATGGCCATGTGGGACTTGTGCCAACAAGGGTGGCCTTCCGTAAATGAATTCCGCGCGGTACACAGGATCCTGTACTCAAGGAAGCTGTCCTGTGCGGGTACGGTGACCTTTGCCGCTAGGGATTACGAACCATTAGTTACCGACATGCCCTCGTCGATGAGCAAAAGGTGGAGGAATAAAGTGTTTCTAGCTGGTGGGCGATGGCAGATTAAAAATAAGAAGTGGCATCTGACCGGCACTTTCCAAGCAATCGGGGACCAGGCCTACACTTTATCCGAGGTGGAAAGGAAGAGGATAGCCCGGGTATACGCTGTTTGGAATGAGAAAGAGAGGAGCTCTTATAGATTTATCCGGCACTCTATACTTTATAGGCTAGGGCTAGGATGGCTCCCTGGTGAGGCTTTTTAAAAAAAAACTTTTGGCTTCTTTCTTCCTTTTTTTTTTTTTTTACTAACTATGGAACTGATTGCAGTGAAAGCACCGAAGAGGAAACCCCGGAAAGGCAAAGAGGAGGACAGAATGGACGATAACCAGTTGATGGATATGCTGATGAACCAGGGAGAAGACGCCCTGCACATTGAGGTCGACCTAGGGTCGAAGGCTACGGGTCGGTCCATTGAAGAGACCCTGCTGGAGATCACTGACGCGGGATATGGGGAACCTGATCCCAATGCTCCCGCGACTCAAGTCGAGCAGCCTTCTGCCGCTGACATCATCACCATAGCTGATCCCGGAAGGGAGAAGGTATCGCCCGCCGTTTCCATTTCTTCTCGGTCCACTGGGAGCGACGAGGCCCTGCTTCCCGGGGAGAAGAAGAGGTCACACAGGCACCGGCACCGAGGTGACAAACAGGAGGTTACCTATACCGGCCGGGATGTTAAAGGATCCGGTGCGAAGAGGCAGAAGAGAGAACTTCCGGTACCCGACGCGTCGCCGTCACTTGGCCTACTGGCCCCTGCCATTCCGGTAATCCCTAAGAAGCCCATCAAGCAGCTGCTGAGTGAGTACGGGGTTGCTGATGAAAAATTTGTGCAGTCCATGCTTAGCGATCTGAAGGATATTGACCTCGACCGGGTGCGGGCCAAGGACAATACCCCCAAAGAGAATCGCCGTCTCGCCCGGGAATCTATAATGCGGGTATGGGGTTGCTTCATTCTTGCGACCGGTACCTTTTGTATATATATTTTAACCGGTGTGTTTGCAGGCCCTGTTCAATGTGTACGCGGTTGATGCCAGCGAGGAAGATACTCAACTGAAGGAGGAGGTTAGCAATCTCTCCGGGCAGGTGAAGTATCTGCATGGTGAGAAGGCCAAGCTGGAGAAGGAGCGGGACTCCTTGAGGCAAAAGATCGAGTCCTTGACTCCACTGGTTGCCGAGATGGACGCGGCAAAGCAGCGGATCGCGGAGCTTGAGGGTGAACTCACCGAGGCGCGGGATGAGGTAAAGAATGCTCGGGACTCGGAGAAGGATGCTGCAGAGTCTGCCACATCATGGAAGGAGAAGGCAGACTACTTGGAGGAGCGTCTTCCCGTGGAGAAGCGCGAGGCCGTGGAGGAGTACAAGGCTTCCGAGGAGCTTATTGCGATGCTTGCTGCTGCCCAAGACAAGGCTGTTATCATGAAGTTCAAGGAGTGGGTGGCGGCCGGGTACTTGGATGAAGCCAAATTCAGGCGGGGCCTTCTCGAGAAGAAGAAAGAGAAGGAGGTGGCAACCAAGTCCGGTGCTGGTGGATCCCAAAGTACCGGTGGCAAGCAGTAGTGGAAATTACCATTAACTATTTTTTTTTTTGAAATTATCCCTTTCTTGAACAATGGCGTGATTCCTGTGCTTGGTAGTCCAGGCTTTTGTGAATGTAATTTTTTGAACTTGAATGGGAATTGGAAAGGGATTAAAATTTCTAGGATTTTATACCTTGCTTTAAGCGTTTACTTGCATCACTTATTACCGGAATAGAGTAATTGACAACAGCTATGTCCGGGAATGCCCGGTGTAGGTAAAAAAAATGCTAGAAATGGTCTGAATAATTCATTTTTCCATTCAAGTACCACATGGTGGTTAATACAGAATGAGTACCCGATGGGTAGCTTGCCATAGCTGTATGGTCAAAAAGCAAAAGCTAGGACAAGATGCTCCGGGAGCTACTTGTAATAGTACCGCAGGCGCTGGGTATTCCATGGATGCCGGGATACGACTCCGTCCATGTCCCGGATGAAAAAGGTTGCAGGGCCTACCTCTTCAATGATCTCATAAGGGCCTGTCCAGGATGGATCCAGTCCCCGGGGCTCTGGGTAGACCTGCTTCATGACCCAGTCCCCCAATTTCAGTGTCCGGGATTGTACCTTGGCATCGTAATAGCGAGCTATCCTCCGCTTGTTAGCCAAGTTATGCATGTGTGCCACATCCCTTCGTTCCTCTAGCAAATCGGCATCGAGTTGTAGGCCTTCCGAGTTGGTACCCGCATCGAAATACTCGATCCGGGGACTCTGGACCTGTGTTTCAATAGGGAGTACCGCTTCTGTCCCGAAAGCCATGCAGAATGGGGTCTCCCCGGTGGCCTCTGTTGCCGTGGTCCTGATAGCCCACAACACCTCCGGGAGTTTAGCAGCCTAAAGTCCCTTGGCATCGTCGAGCTTCTTTTTCAGTATCTTCTTGATGATCTTGTTGACAGCCTCGACCTGACCGTTGGTCTGGGGGTGGGCCGGGGATGCATATAAAATTCTGGTGCCCAGGTTCTCTGTGTAAGCCCTCAACTCATCATTGTCAAACTGGGTTCCGTTGTCCGTGATTATGGTGTCCGGGACTCCAAACCTGCAGTAGATGTTCTTCCACAGGAAATTTTTTACCTTTTCCGTGGTGATGGCGACAAGAGGTTCTGCTTCAACCCACTTTGTTTGATAGTCCACAGCGACGATGGCGTATTTGAATTGTCCAACTGCTGTGGGAAGTTTACCAATCAAGTCCAAACCCCACTGACAGAACGGCCACGGTGCAAGGAGGATGGAGAGGGCAATGGGCGGTGCCCTTGGGATATTTGCATACATTTGGCACTTGTGGCAAGAACTGGATATTGTTTGGGCTAGGGCCGACATGGTTGGCCAGAAATATCCTGCCCTTAGGGTCTTATGTGCGAGAGACCGGGCTCCGGCATGGTTACCGCATACACCAGCATGTATGTCCTTCATTATCTTGTGACCCTCCTCCGGCGTTACACACCTCAGACTGGGGAAGCAGTGGCCTCTCCGATATAACTTGCCATTCATGATCGTGTACCGAGCTGACCTCGATTGCAGTCTTCTGGCCTCGACCTTATCATCCGGTGCTAAGCCGTCGACCATGTATTTCAAAATTGGGTCCATCCACGAAGCTGTGTTATCCACAGCGAAAATTTCTGACACAGTTTTAGAAGTGCTAGGTCGCTCGAGTATTTCGACTTTAGTGGCTCCATAGGTAGGGCTTGGGGAAGTTGATGCAAGCTTAGCAAGGGCGTCTGCCTTGTCGTTTTCTGCCCTCGGTATTTGAGTAAAAATGTAGGAAGTAAATCTCTGTACTAATGCCCGAGCCAGAGCCTGGTAAGAGGACATGTGGGGTTCCTTTGCCTCGAAGTTACCGCTGACCTGGTTTACTACTAACTGGGAATCACTGAAAATACTAAGGTGCTGCACCCCTAGTTCCCGGGCGATCTGCAGGCCTGCTATGAGTGCCTCGTACTCTGCGGTGTTGTTGGATGCCTTGAAGGCAAACTTGAGGGCGTACTCGTAGACTTGATCGTCCGGGCTAATTAGCAGGATACCGGCCCCACTTGTTTTCTTGTTGGATGCGCCATCAACATATAATCGCCAAGTGCTTGGTGGAGGCGGATCCGGGGCTAGCGGTTTATGTGGTTCCAGGGAAGGGTTATGGGAGGGAATCGCCTCAGAAATAAAATCTGCCGCTGCCTGGCCCTTGATAGCTGTCCGGGGTTGGTACTTGATATCGAACTCTCCCAGCTCGATGGCCCATTTAATTAACCTGCCCGATGTCTCCGGTTTCTGCAAAACTTGCCTCAGCGGGTGATTAGTGAAAACGGTGATTGAATGTGCTTGGAAGTAATGCCTAAGCTTCCGAGCCGATACCAAGAGGGCCAATGCTATTTTTTCAATGTCCGGGTACCTGGATTCTGCACCAGTGTACCCCTTTCCAGCATAGTACACCGGGTACTCGCAATCGGAGTCCTTCCTAATCAGAGCTGAGCTTACAGCCGTTGAAGATGCCGCCAGATATATGTAGAGCATTTCTCCCGGAACAGGTTTGTAAAGTAGAGGTACCGCTGATAAGTACGCCTTCAAGCCAATAAAAGCACTCTCGTGCTCAGCTGTCCAGGCTATTACCTCGACGTGCTGGGTTTTTAGCAGTTTGAAGAAAGGAGTACACTTGTCCGTCAGCCTGGAGATGAACCTTGACAGGGCGGCCACCTTGCCTGTAAGAGATTGGACTTCGTTCCGGTAGGTTGGGGATACCATGTCTAATATAGCCTGCACTTTCTCCGGGTTGGCCTCGATCCCCCTGTGGCTAATGATGTACCCGAGAAACTTTCCTACCTCGACCCCGAAGATGCACTTCTGCGGGTTAAGCCGCATACCATTGCGTAAAATGATGGTAAAGACGATTGACAAGTTGGTAACGTGGTCCTCCGGAGTTAAACTTTTTACCAGCATATCGTCCACGTAAACTTCCATGATAGTACCGATAACCTCCTCAAACATAGAGTTGACGAGTCGCTGATAAGTGGCACCTGCATTCTTTAATCCGAAAGGCATGACCTGGTAACAATAGAGACCCTTGTCTGTGGTAAAGGCAGTGTGCTCCTCGTCTGCCGGGTTCATTCGAATTTGGTTGTACCCACTGAACGCATCCATGAAACTGAGTAACCGGTACCCAGCAGTGGAGTCGATTAGTTGGTCAATTCGCGGGAGCGGGAAGCTATCCTTGGGGCATGCCCTGTTGAGGTTTGTGTAGTCCACACACATGCGCCATGATCCCTGAGATTTCTTTGGCACCATGACCACGTTGGCTAACCACCGGGGATAAGTGACTTCCCTGACAAAGTTGATGGCCATCAATTTCTTTACCTCATCCTGGATAGCCCGGTACTTATCGTGTGTAAAAGCCCTCCTCTTTTGTCTTACCGGTGCTGAATAAGGGATAATACTAAGATTGTGCGTGGCTATCTCCATTGGTATACTGGGCATGTCCTCATATGACCAGGCGAATGCAGATGAGTTTGAGCGGAGGAACGAGATTAAATTTTCCCTGATAACCGGAGACAGTTTAGTACCTATCTTAACAGTCCTGTCCGGGAACTGCTCTGATAGCACCACCTCCTCAATGTCCTCTACGGCACCGGGCCGTTCTTCGTCTGAATCGGTATCGTCCCTGGGATCCTCATACCTGTCCGTCAGAGGGTTAGTAGCCACGGGCAACATCTCAGACTTTCCCTTACCGCGAGATACGGTCAATGAATAGCATTTCCTTGCTGCGGCCTGGTCACCTCGGATCGTAGCGATGCCGACCGGGGTTGGCACTTTCATCATCAGCATGTGACCTGCAATGAAGGTTTTCAGGCGCCAAAGTGCCGGCCGGCCTAGGATAGCATTATAGGATGAGACGCAGTCCACCACGATGAACTCTGTTTTGATGGTTGAACAATTTGGGCTTTCGCCTAACGTGATCGATAGGTAATCTGATCCGAGTGGTTGGACGATATCCCCTGAAAAGCTAATGAGCGGCTCATTATCCTGCGATAGCTTGGCTCTGCCTCTGTTCAAAGCCTTGTACGCATCGCGAAATAATACGCTAACTGAGGCCCCGGTGTCCACCAGCACCCGGGACGTTATATAATGGTCCATTTGGAGTGTGATTAAGAAGGGATCATCATGGGGCATTTTCAGATCGGCTTCCTCCTCCTGCAGGAATGTCACCGATGTCCATCCGGTACCATCATCTTGCCGCGGGGCCTTGTGGAAGTTGAAAACTTCCGGATGACCGAAACTAGAATTTCGCCTCTTCCTCTGAGGATGTAATTCCTTCGGGCCCCCACCGTGGATCGTGAAGATTTGGCCGTACACGTCCACCGCCCCTATCTCCTTAGCAGGCAGGTACCGTTGGAGCTTGCCCCTCTGGATAAGGGACTCGATAGTATTTTTTAAAGCAACACATAGATTGGTATTGTGTCCGGCATCCTTATGATAAGTGCAGAACTTTCCGGTATCGTGCTGGGTAAGTTTACTCTTCGGGAACTTCCTTGGAGGTGGGCCCGGTATCTCATCCTTACTTTCGTTCCAAATAGTCTCGTATGAAGCGTTAAGGATTGTGAACACCTCATACCGGGGGGGTGGTGGTGTTCGCGGGGCCTGTTGTACCCCTGGCTCCCGCTGGTGGTGAGTGGTCCCATAACTGTTAGTCCTGGATGAGGACTCTTTGCCTCTTTTGCTCGAGGTATGGGGTGACCTGTCATGACTATGGGCCCACTCCCTCTTTCGTGGCTCATCCCTGACAGTTGAGGCTGAGGTTGGCACCCTTAGCTCTGGTCTGGGGGTGTCCCCGTAGGTTTCGAATTCGGCCTGGGCGTGTCTGATGGCAGTGGCCATCAGCTCGTCGTAGTTGGCTGGAGGATTATGGTTAATCCCATAGAGAAATTCTCCGCGCCTTAAGCCTCTCCTGAAAGCCAGCTCGGCCAGTTCCTTATTAAGGTCCCGGCACTTGGC
Source organism: Rosa rugosa (assembly GCF_958449725.1). NCBI lineage: Eukaryota > Viridiplantae > Streptophyta > Magnoliopsida > Rosales > Rosaceae > Rosa > Rosa rugosa. The sequence goes on from NC_084821.1 coordinate 39,082,887, forward strand.
GGTAGCCGCCTGCCACCGATTTACAAAAGACTTCAAGGTTTCATTCTCTCCCTGCTGGACCTTTAACAGGCCCTTTGGTGTGTGTATCCCATCGGTGCGTAAGATGAATCGAGCTACAAACTTGTCAGCCAACTCCTTGAAGTTCCCTACAGAACCGACCGGCAGTTCGTAGAACCAACTCAAAGCTTCCCCTGACAAGGTTTCCTGGAACATATTACAACACACCTCATCCGTATATCCCTTGGCACTTGTTTGCGAGCGGAAGGCCTGTAGATGCTGGTAGGGATCTCCAACCCCCGTGTAGTCAATCTTCAGTGGCTTCGACATATCTGCTCGAATGGCTCCTCTAACCTGTTGGGTGAAAGGACCCGGGCGATCCTCGTAGGTGGCCAGGGCCCTCCAGGTGTCCCTGTTTTCTGTGGCCTGCACCCTTGCCTGCAGAGCATGCAAAGAGTTGCTCATTTGCACAAGTAATGCCGTGTTTGCGTCGGTTACCGGGGGGATACTCGGTGCTGGCTGCGGTAACGGTGGTGGTGGTAGATGTCTCAAGCTTTCCGGGAATAATTCTACCGGTACTTGGATTACCCGCTGGGCGGCGTTCACGCCCGCCGCTGGTTGGGATGACCTAGCCAGGGCCTGGGTGAGCGCCTCGTTGTGCTGGTGCCTCCGGTCCAGTGCTCGAGCCAGCGTTGTGTTTTCATCTTCCAGATCCTGCATCTTCTGTTGCGTAAGGCGGTTTGTTTCCCTATCGGTACTCTGTTGTTCCCGATCGATCCTGGACTGTTCCCTGAAAGCTGCTATCTCCGCCCGCATGGATTCCAATTCCGATACCGGAGACACTTGGTCCGGGACATGCGGGTCCAAGGAACCGGGGCCATGAATCTCTTCAACACCTGGCGCTTCTGCTGATGAAGTACCCGGAGAGAATATCAGTGCCCGGGCGACACTTCTACCCTCTCCTGCCATTCCTTCCGGCTCAGTCATGATCCTAGTCCCCTATCTGGCGCGCCAATGTTTCTGGTGGCTTTCTCCGGGTACCTCACACAGAATGCTTTACCGTCTGGGGTACCGATGCGCCTCCTAAATCCTGTACCAAGAACACACGCTTAGAGGAGTAAACCGTACCGGACGGTTTACACCTCTTCGATGCTTGAGTGAGAAGCTAATATTGATGTATAGTAAGTAAATAGTAGACAAAGGAGTTATTACCCGTAAAAGGTGGTTGTGCTAATGCCCTTATACTCGAGCATGTGAAGGAAGTCTCCCCCATCTTCGATGTGGGACACTAGTTGTTCTTCTGATGCCATATCAGTCCTCCTGTCGTGTAAATAGTTGGGCTGTGCTGGCCTTGCCCAGGGCCCTGGGTGCCCGGGGTGGCATCCCAAATGAGCCCCGCCATGGTGGGTCGTGAACCCGGCCCATGGCATAGTACATGGGAGTACCGATGGGGCCCAGCCGATAGTGCCAAACTTAGTTGAGACTTCCCTAGTATGTACAGCTGTTGCTAACAAGTTTTTGGCCAAATAGCCACCCTCAAGTGTAAGGGGTACAAGTAATAGCCAAATAGCCACTGTTACTTATACTGCTTATACTTGAGGGTGGCTATTTGGCTAACAACCTGTTAGCCACCCTCAAGTATAAGGGGTACAAGTAATAGTATAGGGATTTAACTACCAGCTATTTGGCCAAAAACTTGTTAGCCAAATAGCCACCCTCAAGTATAAGGGGTACAAGTAATAGTATAGGGATCACTACTACAAAAATTGAATCAGACGACGGCTAAAAACCGTCGTCTGATATGGAGGCTAACCGTCGTATATCGAGGCGCTATCTGATGAAGGTCGATTGTAGGGAACCGTCGTGTGAATGGCTCGACAGCATGTCGGCAGCCTGTCGACAACATTAGCTGTTGTGTGACTATTCTTCACACAATGGGCTACTTTAAAAACTGTTGTGTGATTGCGATTCAGAGGTCGCTTTATTTTATACCCGTTGTGTGACTTTTATTTAGATGATAGTTTTTCAAAGTATCTGTTATCTGTTTTAAATTCAGACGACAGTTTTTATTTTGAGGTCATTGTGCACATACGACAGTTTTTTTGTGGTTATTGTTGTCTCAATAGAATTATTCAATCATTATATATGCTGGAACTGAAATAAAAAAATGATCAAATTAACAGTAGCTATCAATATATAGAAGAAATTGTTATAATCCACATCATGCACAAAAATGGATTGTGCAAAGGTAATCTTTCATCCACAAAAGGAGTACATCTAATACTACTCTCCTAGCAATATACATCCAGAAATTTACTTAAGGAGTCTAGCTTTGGTGCTCTCATGGCCTCATTGGAGTCTAGCTTTGGAAGCTTCTGTAGGTGCTTTTTAATCTCTTTATGTAGTTCCAGCTGCATATGGATCAATAGTTCACTGAGGGGTACACATGCCAGAACAGAAACTGGACCAATATGGGCAGAACACTAGTTACATGCAATTCAATTATACCCTTTCTCACCAGTCAATGCTAGGATCATGTATCTGAGATTAGAAATAAGGAAACAACAGACTTATTCATATATGTGGTCAACGAAATACTGAATTTATACTTGTTCTCATCATTTAGGAAAGGAAATGCGTCATATTTTTTGTCAATCAAATGCATTCTCACCATCTGGAATAGCATGCCTAGGAAATATTTCCAATTGCTTGGGATGATGGTCATTCTTGCACACAAAGTCTTTGGATATAGGATCTGTACATTTCTATTGTGTGCAATCTGGACTATATCTAAAGCTTCTTTAAGTGCTCCATGTTCCACCAAATTCAAGGGAACGGATAGCTGTAATGCATGCATCATTTGGAAGGACATCATTCCTACAAGCATTGACTGGTGAGAAAGGGGAAGCTAAGATATGCAAAGCAGATGCTTTATCAAAAAGATTACTGCCTCCAATCTGCATTGCCAATGACAATACTTGAGCAAATCTTGAATAATTGATAATACTATAATTTTGGAACACAAAGGATCCAAAACACACCTAAGCACAAACAAGTCCACTGATGTGAGCCATGTCACAAAGCAAAAGCAGTAACCAAACTCGTTTTGAAAGCAGGAAAACTACATGAAGTCCTTCACAGTTTCAAACACAAGAACAAGAAATAGAGGAAAGAAGACAAAACCTGGTTCGTGAGTAAACCAACAAAAATGTCACTGAAAAACAATCTACAAGATTCTAAACAACTCCAAATTTCTTCTTTTTTTTTTTTTTCATTCTGTCTTGTACCATTTACTAGGCTCATTGGATTGAATTACGAATTCCACTTGAAAAATTGATTCCCAATGAAATTTGAAGACTGAATTACGAATTCTCATCATTATTCCTTTGTGGAAGTATCATCATTCTAACATCTAGATCATATTGCAAGTCATGTCAAATACTAGAATTAAATATTGGAAGGAAAATGAATACCCAATCCACATCACTAGGCCAAAAAAGCTGACAGACAATGGACCAAATTCGTTGTGTGATTTGGACGATCTCCGTTGTGTATCGGAGCGTTGTGTGATGAAAAATGGCACAACGGTGGAAACCCGTTGTGTGAAACATAAACAGTCAACACTTATTTGTTAAAAGTGTTGTGCCTTCTCTCGGCAGATGGCAGCCACAGTTGCCGCGCAGTCATGCTGTGCGTGGCATGTGCATCCTTCAGACAACAGAACTTGTTCCAAAGCTGTTGTTGGAAAGCCTAGTCAGACAATAATTTTTTTAATTTCACCGTCGCCTGATATACCATCACACTTTAGTTGTGCAGTATGCTTGTTGTGTGAATTGGTTTTGGACAATAGAGTTTAGTTTTTACCGTTGTGTGATTGTAATGAATGCGCGCATTGTGTGAATGGCCTAATTTTGTGTATTCAAACAATGTTGAATTGTCGCACTATAAAATTGTTGTACAATCATTTTGATTTTCTATATTTTGTGCACAATAATGCTCCATTTTACCTAATGAACGCAATCAATTGGAAAGAAAACACATTGCAAACCAATCCAACCCATTCTATGTACATCAAATGTTAAAAAGGAGCATTTCTCAATCATCCAAGCCAACATATATTAAAAGAAAAAAAGTATTCTAATACATGCCCATCTACTTGAGATATCCAAAACTGATACAAATTATTCCAAAACAAGATAGCATTCTAGTGCCATGCCATTATCAATATCAATAAACCATCAAAAATTAATATGATTATTGACAAAAATATGAGCAGCTGCTGCATGTGAATATTATCAGCAGACGCAGAAAATGGTGCGCCCATCAATATTTTCCCTCTCTTTTGCAGAATCTAGAATGAGTCTGTAAAGCCTTCTTACTAGCTTGAGGATCTCAGTTATCTGCAAAAGCAAGAGGATAGGCTGGATTAATATAGAACTTTAATCTGTACATGTACGCACAATTGGGACTTTCAAAGTGATACTACTATGTTAGTTAAGTCCACAACCTATGTTATTAGCTGAAACAAAAGAAAATACAAATGTCCAAAAACAACTTTAAGATGCATCCTAGCAAAATTTTATACATTCTGCAAAAACTTACCAGAAATTTGACCATTTATATCCTGGTATTGGAGATCTCACATAATGTGAGCAGACGATTATCACATTGCAAAATATCTAATCTCATGTTAATCTAAAAATGCAGCAAGTAGAATACATAATACAATATGCTGGAACAATTTAAAGTGGAACTTAATTCATGTGGTCATTTTAGAGCTGAAGACACTAAGGGAAAACAATAAAGGGCTCTAAAACGGCCTCTTTATATTGCAAGCAGAGATATAATACAATCTCCTCATAATACTTGCTTTCATGTCCTTATACTAACTCATGAGTTATGTGTAAGGAGACTGTACATTATCAATATAGCAGTATCACAAGGAGACTGCAAATTTCCAGAAATTGAAGCAACTTACACCAAACACTGCTCTTCTCATGGGCCCATTGTATTTGATTTGGACGTTGACTGTTGTAGCTAGTCACAACTGCTATACAAGAAACATCAACAGATAGTACCGTGCCCACCTCAAGATTTTTCTGTACAACTAGCATCAATGGAGAAAGCCAAAAAAATTCTAAGATTAGTCCAAGTCCAACTAAGGGATCACTAGCTAGATTGGCCAAGAAAGAAACATTATTCCAAGTGTTTTCAACAAAAGTAGCAGAAGTTTGTCCTTTTTTTTAGCATTTCTAATAGAACATTTTAGGAACTGCAAAGAATGATGCTGCAAAGAGCCTTTTGTATCTCCCACTTTTCTGAATGTCCTATGCATCTCCATTTTTACTATCACTGAAAAGTTTTATGAAAGAGTATTCTTGAAAAGAGAGGTTAAGATTTTGCTAGTTTTGTTCAAGAGACAATGTAAGAAGTTTATTTTGTCATGCAACAAAAGAAACTACAAATACTTTTAGTTTAGGATCTGAGGTTAAATTTAGAGCAAAAAGGGAGAGAAGAAAAGAAGAAAACAAGAGAGGTGGTTTGATTTAGCAAATAGATAAAACCACACATTTAAATTGACATCTAACAACTAAGAACCGACTGAATATATTTGTAGAATCTGTGGCAGAATGTGTCAAGAAATGCTTACCAGATCCACCTGCAATTATAAATGCAAGCCCTTGGCCAGATAGCTTCTGTCTTAGAAAACCCTACAGTACATTAACATTGCAATCAGATAAACAAAGAAAAGACATGGAACTTTGAAAACAAATGAAGGAGACAAAATAGAAAAAAACAAAAGAAATTAATTAATGGTAGAAGCATGCTCAAGAAAAAAAAAATGAAATATTTCTGAAACACCCAGTATCTTACCTCTGCACCAGGAATAATATTACGAGCCCTTTGGTCAACTGTATTACTGACTTTAACATCATTAACAAAACAAAGGAATGCATCTGGCTACAAAATTTACCAAACACAGAATGCACACAACCTGTATGAGTGAAATATCAGAAGGAGAATCTGGCTTTTGGTGTTATGCCAGTAAATCAAACTGAGTGACTTTCACAAATGCAACTAGCTATGAAAGCTTGTTCATATTCCCTTCCAGATCTCAGCAAGAACCTCACTTAAATGTCAGTCAAAGTTATTATTATCTAGTTTATAAGATTTAGCTGTTGTTGCTGCAACTAAAATAAGACATAAATGAAAAACTGATTTGCTATATTTTTCTAGTGAAATTAATGTTACTTCATAAGCTCAACTTCAAACTCACAACCAATTCAAATCAAGCAAAAACTAACTCTTAATAGGTTCTTATGTTGTCTTCAGAGATAAAGACTTGAAAACTAATCACCCACACACAACTTGCACAAACTGAAAAGAGAATGATCAAACTAAACTAATAAATAAAGAAGTTAAGAACTTTATCACTATGAGAATTGAGGTCAACAAGTTGGTTGGGTGTTAAGGTCAAGGACACGCATATAAGCTACAGAAAAAGAATATACAAACCCGAATCATCTTGTTCATAGTGTCATGAATTGTTGTTTTGATGATCAAGACCTCCTTCCTGGACTCTGCAAAATTTGTATATACTTAGCGCTCTTGTAATAAAAATGCCATATCTATAAAAAAATGGACCAGTTCTTATACCATCTAACTCCACAACTTTATCAAGAGCTTTAGCGGATCCTCTATTAAGAAGCCGAAACGTACATTTCTTGCCCACATGATCAATAAAGTTCTGTAATATATAGAACAAAAAAGGTCAGAAGACTTCTTTTTAAGTCATAAACATTACTATTTTAACTCTTAATAAGCAGTCAGCTTGACCTGAATTGGTGCACCATTTTCTCTAACAACTGTATCATAGCCATCTATCTCTCTCCCAAACTTTGTTTTTAAAAGATCGCCCGAGTTTCCGATAACAGCACAATGGACAAACATGCGAGGGACATATGGTTGTGTGAAAGGGAGTACCAGAGAAAGTTTCTCCACACACAAAGTTTTATTCTTACAGCGGTCACTGCAGTACAGAAATACCCTATATCAATAGTTATCCAAGACTGCTTTATTCTGAAAAAGGTTTTCATGTGTGTTACTCACAGCAGTACTCCTTTATTAATCCTACGCCATGCATAATCCTCCCATCCATTTGGTAAAGAATCAATGAACTCCCGAGTGAGAATGGTGGTACTATTCCGCACCTGAGCAATCAACTCACTGAATAACAAATCAATTGTAAAGCATAAAACGAAATAAATTTGACAGCTGAAAGAGAGATCAGAGCAGACAAAATAAAATACATTTGACATGCATGGCTGGATGTTTGATTTGACGACACAGTTACGACAGATATCAGTTCTCAAGTCTTGTGCACATATCTAAGAATGATACATGCATCAGCTAGCAGACATAACACAGTACTCACCTGTTCCCAAGTAGCCAAAGCTTCACACAGATTAAACTCATACGATAAACCTTCAAGCTCATTGGTTTTGGGATCTTTCTGTTTGTACATAAAAATTCAGACAATATATGAGTCATCAACTTACGTAAATCATCAACCACAAATAGCACACAATAAACAATCAAACACAAATTTTTCCAGAGTATTGCTTGATGAGATTGTAAGTCAATACAAAAATGCGCTTAACAGTGGCTCTTGTCTGTAAACTAAATCATTAAGCAGCTACACTGATTTTCGGATAAAGTGTAATTCAGAAATGCTCACCCATTTAGGAATGGTGTCAATAGGAAATTTCATGGTGACTCCGCAGTAATCTTTACTAGTCTCAGCTTGTAAACCTAATCCATTCGCAGCCTGCATAGGTAGACCAGGCACAAGAGTAACTACACCGATTTTCAATCACTTCAAATTCCGCATATACATTACTAAATTTTACCAAAGCGCGCACACACACACACAAAATTTAGACTAAAAAGAATGAAGAAGATGAGACTCACCACACATTTCTGGAAACGGCTCTGCAAATTTTGCATCGCTTCCAAATCATCATCGGTGAGCCGATTGATCTCATCTGCATCACACAATTCAAACCATTATACACATCATGCATATATATTTATATAGTGACACAGAGAGAGAGAGAGAGACAGAGAGAGAGAGAGAGAGAAAGAGAGATGCCTACAGAGATCAGAGATTTCGGTGATGTAGATGAGGATGGCGACCAATCCAAACAGTAAAACGATGACGAACGCTAACCACAACAGCTTCATTGACTGCGACTCAGAGAGAGAGAGAGAGAGAGAGATTGAAGAAGAAGCAGGTAGAGAATTGAAGAAGCTCTCGATTTCACTTTTTCTAGATCGGACACGCTTGCTTTGCTCTATACTTGCTCCACTTCAGAGAAAGGGGGGGTGCCTCGCCGGAGACTTCTTCAGAGCGACACTAGGTTAATTGAAATAAAACCCTAGGTTTGATGAGAGTTTGTTTCTGAGAATTGGGGGAAAGGGTGGATCAAATCATAAATCCTAAATTGGAGATTGAAAGGAGATGGAGATGGAGAATTTGAGAAGGGAGAAATTTCGAAAATTACAGGAGGTGGTGGTGACTTCTATAAGGCGGCGGAGACGGAGTCGATAGTGGAAGATCGGTGGCCATGACGACTGTTGTGGGGCGGAAGAAATACCCGGTCTGGAGCTTGCAGCCATGGAGACGGGGAGAGAGAAATCTCAGATCTGTTTTCTCTCTCATCAAAGTGAGAGTGCTGCGATGATAGGTCGAACAAAATTGTTGAAAAGGACTCCAAGCCAGCCTAACTCCATGCCATTGATGGTGTTTTCAGGAGAAATAGATGGTTTTGAGGAGATGCGAAGAAAAGACTGCCCAAGTATTGGAAATAGTTATTTTGTCTAAGCGGGAGACAAAGTCGCTAGTGCTAATTAAGTTATGAAAAGCAGGCATTTGGCTCTTTTTATTTTGTATTCATGAATCAGACAACATATAAATGGAGTTGTGTTGTCTGAACATGTAGGGATTAAATTTGAGTGAATGGAGTAAGGAGGGAAAGTTCCCGCCTATATGTAATCAAAGTATTAGTTTTGGTGTGAGAGATAGGCATTTGTCATTCAGACAACATAAATAAGCAATTCCGTTGTAGGAGTACAGATATATGTAACCTACATGTCAATTAAAATTTGTTCATTTTGGGGGGAATAAGTGGCATTTAGGGGTGCATCCATACCTTCCCAATATATATTCCTTGATCATACAACACAAAGTAAAAAACTGTTGTATGACATTCTGCAAGCTACTCTCATACAACAAAGATAGTTATTCTGTTGTGTAATGTAGTACATATTTGGACCCAGATTTGTGTCGAGTTAGGGGAGAAATTTGCCGCTCTTTTTTTTATTATTTACACAACAAAATATTCTTGTCAGTCTTGTGCAATCACCTTCTAGATAAAAACTTCAAAATTTTTATGGCCTTATACAACGGAAGGTTCTTAAACATGTTGCATGATTGACTTTTCATCATCACACAACAACTTTTTTTTTTTCGTTGTGTAAAAAGTGTTGTATATTGACGTTATTGGCCTAGTGCATGAGACTCAAAGGTTGCTGAGCAGGTAGCGGCATCTTCAGCCACGACCCATCTTTTTAGTGTTCCATCGCAGCTCCCAGTAAATAGGTGATCAGACCGAGACGCTGATGCCTTACTAGAGTCATTTCTCATATAGCCTTACTCAGGTATGAAAAGTTACAGAAGTACTGCTACCCATAGTGCTTATTCAAATTCACTTAACAACTAGAACTTCCATGATCAAAATCTAAATAGAATTGGCTTAATTGAAGTAGTCCAACAATTGAGACTGAAAGGTCATGAATCATTCTTCAGTCTACGATGTAAGAGATAGTGACAAATATATCAAAACACGTAAGCATAAACACTACAGGCAAACAACAAATACCCGAGCCCTATTTTCACAAAGAAGAAGATAGCTGTGATGATTATTGCCAAAAAGTTGATATTTGCTGATGATATTTGCATTCAAATCATAAAGCGAGGCAATCATACAATCAAATTCAAATCATATCGATATATGAACAAGGCAATCATACATGTTTCCTATGGTAATTCAATTTACTTCGTTTCTGGGTTATCTAAGATGCAAGTTTCCTTGCCAAAACAAGGTTATTGAACACCATAAACTTCACAACCAATTCTATGCTTATACCCTAAATACTAGAATACCATACTACACATATCGACAAATAAAACCAGATGAGCATGTACATGTATTCTTATTGTAAATATTGTTTAGTTCCAACCACCTAAATAGTTGCGAGGATACAAATGAAAGCCTGGAGTTGAAGAAGATGATCTTCTTTTTAGCTTTTGACGTTTCTTCTTCTTCTGCACTTTCTTTTTCTTTTTTTCTCTTTGTTTTGCCGTTTGTTCTTTTGCTATTCTTGTTCTTCTTTTTTCTTTTGATTGTGTACAGTTCTAATACAAACTGTCACGCCCCGAATTTTGAATAATAATTTCAAATCCGAAACATGAATACAAACTAAAACAAATAACGTCCTGAATTTTTTTTAAATAAAACAACATCACACAACCCACATTACAAACCTCATAGCAAACTATCTCTCGAGTCGATTATTACAACACCAACTTAAATAAAATGTTACGCTCAAAAGAGTCTACAAAACACACCAAAATAGACTAAGTGCAGAACTCACCACTGATGCCCTACTCAGCTCGATCTCTACCCTGATTCTCCTGACCTGTGAGATTCGCCGCTACACCGTTTGAATAGTGTATCGGGATTGCAAACAACAAACCCTGTAAGCTTTTTGCAAAGCTATTATGAGTAAACTCAAATAAAAGTTATACACACTCTCTACTAAATCACATTTCTTTCCCAACATTCAATTAAAGTAAACAACATCAATTTTCTCAATTCAATCAATTCAGGTTCTACTGAATGACTAAGAAAGAACAACTGCACTTTCTTTTACACCAAAATATAATCATGGGCGCAAAACACAATATATCCCTCAAGAAGTATATTGTACTCATGGGCACAATAACACAAAGTCATTCCCCAAGCTGTACGTTGCACTCAAGGGCACGATAACTCAAAGTTATTTCCCAAGCAGTGCAATGGCAGACAGACTAGAGCTCTAACTGAATCGTAACCTGTCACCTCCGTCGAGGTTCAACCTTACGATATTAATTGCCTCAATAACATGTACCCAAGGGCACAATAACACAAAGTTATCTCCCAAGCCGTACGATGTACTCAAAATCATCACACATATCATTACACATGCCACCACACAGGCACTCACACAGATCATCATCATTACCTCACCCAATGTCACACCATCCAATATATATTTCACATAAATATATATATACGTAGTCACCCTCACAGGAATTACCACTAATACCAACTATAGTTTACATGCATTCAAAAATCGGGAAAGTCAGTTTTATAAGTAAAACTTGTTTTTACTTACCCATGGACTGTAGGGATCAAGTCCATTTTATTTAAAAAAAAATATTTATTCTCATAAAATAATTTCCACAATTTATCGCATAAATAGAAAAATAGCATGATTCGGTTCGTAAATGAACCATGTCAGATTTACTGACCTCTAAATTCCCACTGCGTCTTCTTAACAGCTCAAAATACGATTCACGATCGTCCGCCAACTCAAACCGTCAAACACCTAACCAAATACGATATTTAACTTAGCACATAATTCAAAAAAGCGCACTTATACGAAGATCCAGCGGTCGGATCTTCACCCGTGACCACACAAAGTCATCGGGACATTCCTACTATCATTATATCAAAATTACAAGTCGATTGGGCGATCCGATCTTCACAGATCACAAATCTAACGATCGAAATTGTAAAATTCATAACTTAATCATACGATATCCAAAATTTACATGCTATATATCGAAATGATCGTATCGACATGTAGAACATAAAAATGGGCAGAAACTGCCCTTGGGGTGACCGGAAGTGGCTGGAAATTTCCGCTGGAGTTAGAGGCAGAGTCGCCGCCGACCACCGCTAACGGCGTCGGGGCTAGGCTGATCCTCTTCGTTTCATCGCGTTGAACAACTTCCCTAACTATACTTGAAAACAGTCTGGTTTGGCCAGAAATTTTCCAGAAAACGGCGAGGCTCCGACGAGCATGAAATCGATCACTTCAGGTGTTGTCCTTCTTGGAGCTTGATCAGGAGGTTGAGGCAAGTTCAACAAGCCAAGAACCTCGAGTTTTGGTGGCTGGTAACTCGAGATATCGATGTTGGCTCCTAAAAAACGAACCCAAATCGGGTTTGGCTCCCCGCCGCCGCTATAGGCCACGAGGCGGTGCAAGGCTGCCTTTGGAAGCTGGGAAAGGTCAAGGCGAATATGAGGGAAGAAGTTTGGTAAGGATTGGTGGCCGGAGTTGTGAGAACGGAGCCGGCGAAAACTTGCTCTGTTTGCGGCTCGGGAGAGAGAGAGAGAGAATAGGTCGGTTTCCAGAAATGGAGAACTGACTATTTTTGGCAACTTTCCAAAAATAGCTAGGGTTTTATACTTTTATACCCAAATAACTTCTTAATACGAACTCTGATTCTTGCGTTCCATATGTGCACAAACTTGTATCGACGAGTTCTATAACTTTCGTGAAGGAAGTTTTCCCAAATTCCTTACGTATAAAAAGTCGATTTTCACAACCCCCTAAATAACGTTCGTTTTGAAAATAAACTCGATTTGAAACCGAATTTCTCGCACAACAACTTATGAAATAGTCTCAATATTCAAAATTCAATAATTAAACAAACATTGAATTTCAAAAATTAATTAAGAAAATTTCGGGTCTTCACAGTCTACCCTCCCTCCTTAAAGGAATTTCGTCCTGAAATTCAGGCACACTCATCAACGAACAACTGTGGATATCTCGATTTCATATCCGATTCCAACTCCCAGGAAGCATCACCCTCGCAAAAATCTTGACCAAATCAACCTCCCTCCTACGAAGCCTCTTCGTGGACCTATCCAAGATAAGAACAGGTTCAACGACGAATGTCACATCCGGATTCACCTCGATAGCACCATGATCAATGACATGGGTCTTATCTCGAATGTACTTCCTGAGCATAGATACATGGAAGACATTGTGTACACCAGACATGCTAACAGGTAAAGCAAGTCGATATGCCAAGTCTCCAACCCTTTCCAAAATCTCAAAAGGTCTAACATATCTCGGTGCCAACTTACCCTTCTTGCCAAATCTCACCACACCTTTCATAGGTGAGACTTTCAAGAACACATGATCACGCACATTAAACTCTTCTGTCTACTCTGTGCTGTTCGGATCCTTCCCCGAATAGTAGTGATCTTCTCAGTAGTCTCTTGAACAAGTTCAGGACCCAAGAGCTCCTTCTCTCCCACTTCTGCCCAGCAGATAGGAGTCCTACATGGCCTACCATAAAGGGCCTCATATGGAGCCATACCGATGCTGGAGTGATAGCTGTTGTTGTAGGCAAACTCTACCAATGGTAGATGATCCGCCCAACTTCGCTTGAAGTCCAAAACACAAGCTCTAAGCATATCCTCCATCACCTGGTTCACTCTCTCGGTTTGCCCATCAGTCTGTGGATGAAATGCAGTGCTCATAGCCAAAGATGTGCCGAAAGCCTTATGGAATCTAGGCCAAAATTCCGAAGTGAAATGAGAATCCCGATCAAAGTCATTCGTTACAGGCACACCATGAAGCTTCACTATCTCATCAAGATACAACTTACACAATGCATCACCTGAGTAAGTCTTTGCCACAGGAAGAAAGTGTGCTGACTTCGTCAATCGGTCAACAATCACCCAAATAGAGTCATAACTTTGTCTGGACCTAGGCAATCCCGTCACAAAGTCCATGGAGATCTCTTCCCATTTCCATACAGAAATCGGTAAAGGTTTCAACATTCCTGTAGGCCTTTGATGTTCTGCCATCACCCGCTGGCAGGTAAGGCACCTAGATACATACTAAGCCACATCCTTCTTCATCCCAATCCACCAAAACTGTCTTCGCAGGTCCATATCATCTTGGTACTCCCTGGATGTACAGTGTATCAGGATCGATGTGCTTCCTGCATAACTTCCTCCTTGAGATTGTCACCACTCGGGACATACAATCTCGATCGAAATCTCAACCCACCATCTGTTCCCACCGTCCATTCAAAAGGACCTTCCACATTCGGATTGGTAGTCAACTCTGCCAATCTCGCCTGAGAGAACTCATCACGTGCTTGACTCTGAATGATCTTGGAAATCAATGTAGGTTGTAATGTAATACTACCGAGAAATATTCCACGTCCTTCTCCTGTGGGCTTAAGATCAAACTCAAATGCAGTCTCCAACATAAGCCACTCCTAAACCATAAGAGATGCCACAATTCCTCTGGTTTTCCTACTCAAAGCATCCGCCACTACATTGGCCTTTTCGGGATGATACTCCAAGGTGAAATCATAGTCTTTGATGAGCTCCATCCATCTTCTCTGCCTCATGTTCAACTCCTTCAGGGAGAATAGATACTTCAAACTCTTATGATCAGAAAAGAGTTCAAACTTCTCACCATAAAGATAATGCCTCCAAATCTTCAGGACAAAAACCACTGCAGCTAGCTCTAGATCATGAGTGGGGTAGTTCCGCTCATGCACCTTCAACTGTCTAGAGCCGTAAGCAACAACCTTACCATGCTGCATCAACACACAGCCCAAACCCTGATGGGAAGCATCACTGTAAATAACTAACCCACCACCACTAGAAGGGATAGTCAACACTGGAGCCGTTGTCAATCTAGTCTTCAACTCACTGAAAGCCTTCTCACAATCATCAGTCCACACAAACTTAGTGTCCTTCCTTGTCAACTTGGTCAAAGCCGAAGCAATACCAGAAAACCCCTCAATGAATCGCCTGTAGTACCCTGCCAATCCAAGGAAACTACGGATCTCTGTAACGGTAGTAGGGCGACTCCAACCCATCATTGCTTCAACCTTCGAAGGATCCACAGAAACTCCGTCCTTTGAAACTACATGACCAAGGAACTTGACCTTTTTTTGCCAAAATTCGCACTTCTCAAACTTTGCATACAACTTTTCTTTTCTCAAAATCTGCAGCACAATCTGCAAATGCTTCTCATGCTTATCGGACGACTTTGAATAAATCAAGATGTCGTCAACGAACACCACCACAAACTGATCTAAGTAAGGACTGAACGTGCGGTTCATCAAGTCCATGAATGCTGCAGGTGCATTAGTTAGACTGAAAGGCATGACAAGAAATTCATAATGCCCATACCTAGTCCTGAATGCCGTCTTAGGAATATCCTCATCCTTCACCCTTAATTGGTGATATCCAGATCTCAAATCAATTTTGGAGAACACCATAGCCTCCATAAGCTGATCAAACAAGTCATCAATCCTAGGCAAGGGATACCTATTCTTGATGGTCACCTTGTTCAGCTGCCGATAATCCACACAAAAACGAAGTGAATTATCCTTCTTTTTCAGAAACAGCACTGGTGTGCCCCAAGGAGAAACACTAGCCTGTATGAACCCTTGTGCAAGTAATCCCTCAATCTGAACCTTCAACTCCTGAAGTTCAGCTGGTGTCATCCGATAAGGTGCTTTCGATACAGGTGCAGTACCTGATATCACATCAATGGAGAAGTCCATTACCCTTTTCGGAGGTAACCCCGGTATCTCTTGGAACATATCAGCATACTCTGAAACTACAGGAATCCCTGCAATTACTAAAGTACTACTTCCTGATTCAATATGTGCCAAGATCCCCGCCCTCATGGCGACGTCAGATCTCAGGCAACGATAATGAAACACTGGTTGCCCAGGGGCATGGAAAGACACAATCATTCTAAAACAATCAATCACTGCATAGTTCGGACTCAACCAATCCAAACCTAAAATCACATCATACATGTGATCCGGAATCACAATCAAAGATGCAGTGAACTCTCTACCACAAATTCCAATAGGGCAATCATCACAAAACATACTAAGCTCAAGAGAGACGTAAAGAGGTGACGTGACACACAAAGATCTAGCAAGCGGTATAGCAGTCAAACCCAAAACATCTACCACAGAACTAGATATGAAAGAGTGGGAGGCACCCATATCAAACAGTACTCTAGCAAGATAGTTATAGACAGATAAGGTACCTTCTACCCCGGTGCCTCTCTGGCCGACAGCAAAAACTCTAGCCGATGCTGGTGGTGGTAGTCTCTGCTGGTTCCCCTGTCCTCCCCTCGCAGGGCTATCGCAGTCTCTAGCAACGTGTCCTACCCGCCCACAAGTAAAGCATACCCTGGTCTGCGGCTTTGTGCACCCTCTAGAAGTATGGCCCATCTCGCCACAATTATAACATTTAATAGGCGTAGCTGGTGCTGCTTGCCTAATAGGCATAGCCCTAACAGGCGCAGGTGCTGCTCTGGCTGGGGCTTGATGGGAATAGGCTATCCTGGCTGGGGCCCGTGGCTGGAAATGAGTCCGCTGTCGCTTCCAGGACCCACCTCTATAATCTCTGGAACTGCTGCTCCCCGCAATGACCTTCCCTTTTTCCCAGGGAATCTCTCTCAGCTGTCTGATCATTCTGGCGAGGCGGGTTCTCGCGTTCCAGTAACATTGCCTTCGCTGCTATCTGAGCCACTGTCGGCAACTCAAATGAGGCCACTGTAATCTGAAGATAATCATTCAGCCCTCGCTGAAAGTGCATAGCAAACCTGTAAGTGTCCCATGGTCGCACGAAGCGATACAACCGAGAAAACTCTGCTTCGTAATCCCTGACAGTCATCATTCCCTGAGTTATATCAAGAAACTCCTTTTCCAACTGCTCTACTACCGCTCTG
Source organism: Rosa rugosa (assembly GCF_958449725.1). NCBI lineage: Eukaryota > Viridiplantae > Streptophyta > Magnoliopsida > Rosales > Rosaceae > Rosa > Rosa rugosa. The sequence goes on from NC_084821.1 coordinate 39,099,786, forward strand.
GGGAAATACTTATCTCTGAAACGTCTCTCAAATTCCGCCCAGGACATGGCAGTCACATCCTCAGTCCTCTCAACATATTCCCACCAAACTCATGCCTCATCATGCAACATGAAGGTGGTAATCTCCCTTTTCTCAACATCAGTACAGATGACCATTCTGAAATAGTTTATTACACGCATTTCTATGCGTGTAATTGCACTCTAAATACTAGAATTGAGCTAATCTTTAAGTCAATTATTATGTAAGTAATCCATTTTTATTTATTGTGTAGAAAATAAGCGAAGTTGCGGAAACGAGATTGAATGATGCAAAAATGGTGAAGATTTGAGTTTCCGACAAAAGGACGAACTAGTCAATGCGAGTCAACTATGGTCAATGACATCAAGGGAGTGGAATCCAAGTCTTGGATAGTATATGGGGAAGTGCATTGAGAAGAAGAGAGAAGAAGAAAAAGAAGAAGAAAGAAAAGAAGAAAAGAGAAAAGAAAAGAAAAAGAGGAATATATATATTATAAATAATTAAAATCTGGTCTTGATGACATCATGATGACGTCATCAATTAGATCCTTATTTTCCTCTCCACGTGCGCTCTTCATCCATTTCCTTTCCTTTCCTTTTTCTTTTCATTTTATCTTTTTTCTTTTCCTTCCTATCCTGTTTTGACACATGTCCCATCCCTTTCTTCTTCCAGCCCTACATCATCGAGAACACTATTGTTTGGACCCAAAATGAGCATTTTGGCCTGACAAGGCACGTCTTGGAGAAATTGAGCCAATGTCAGTGGCTCAAGCTATATATTGTCGACAAATTTGAAATATATTTAGAGGCTAAATAAAGCCTACTATGGAAGCATGGAAGCATGAAAAGTCAACTTTAGCACATTTTCCTACTTCGGCTAGGAGAAACCGAGCTAAACAAGGAAGGAGGGGCGGAAGACTAACCAAATGAAATTAAAATAAGCTAAAATTGTCCAGATTAAATCTAGACATCCCAAGGATCATTTCTTATGAAGAGTGTCAGAGCTAGTTTTGAGTGGAAGACCTTCAAACAATCAGTTCAATCTTTTGCAGAAGCAAAACTGGAAAACTGGACCTGTAAGAGGTCCAGCAGCGTTTCCAGCCCAACCACTATATGAAAAGCTCTGAAATTTGACCAGGATTATCTACACTCATAGTGGAACATTTGTTATGAAGAAGTCACGGTCAAATTCTGAATATTGTCACACTCCTAGTCCTAGTCTTCTCAGAAGCCAACTTTCAGTGCCACCAAACCCTCTGTCAACGTACTTCGGTCCTAGTCTCCTCGGGAGCCGATTGTAGTACCACGACCACAACAGTTACGGAACCAGCCAAGAAAGGGTAACGCCCTCGCAAACTAGCCAAGCTAAAGTCACGCTTTAGCAAGTTCTCTCTACTTCCCAGTGGTTCTCGCTCTGCTCGATCTACAACATCGAGTATTGATTGTGATTTTCAAGAAGATTAGCAAAAGTCCTCACCACGAGGCATAAATAATCCCACGACGAGGTTGGTGGTCTCCTCGTCTACAATCGCTTGAAAGAAGTTAGGTCAAGGGACACCCCCAACGACCGCACCCGAACGGTGCTGGCACGCCCGCTCAGAAAAGAGACTGTTGACCAGCCGCAGCAAAATTGGAGCCAAACATTTTGGCACACCCGGTGGGACGACACCAGAGTCTTTTTGTGTTCACCATCATTGGGATACCAGAGGAAAATCTTTACCAAAAGAAATTCCTAAAGTCATGGCGACGATAGAAGGCTATGTGCCCATTCCCATTCCAGAGAATGCGAGCATAGAAGAGCGGCTTGATATCCTTCAAAAGAATTCTACCGCATACCATGAGAATCTGAGTAAAGCCCTCGCGGAGGACCGTCGACGTTCGATGAGTTCACGATTCCGGTCAAGAGGCTAGAGTTGGGGGCACAACAAACACAAGGCGAATTGGAACGTCAAGAACCTGCTCGCGAAGAGGTCGTTTCTGAGACTAACTTGCCTATAGGTGGCAATCATCCTAAGGGTCTCACTGGTGAGTCACAGCCTTACACAGAGGCTGTGCATGGAAAAGGTTGTTTGGACCCAAAATGGGGGTCCAAACAAAGGTCATCAACAAGATTGTTCTTCTGACAATACAATTGTCTCTGAACAAATATCTTATTTCTCCACTGATCAAGCCAAATACGTGGCTACTGATCAGATGCATGGGGGGCAATATATGACCCATGATCATCCCTTTGATCAAGAGAAGTTGGCAACAGTTGGCGACAAAGCCGATCTTGGGACACCGTCATCTCCCAAATTACAATTGAAGATCATGCCTCGTCAACCAACAAAGATACTTGGGGGGCAAGATTACCCCTCTCACGAGCCAAATTCCTCCAAATTCTTCAACGAGAAGTATCTTTGATCTTTTCCTACAAGCTCTCACAGGAGGGATTTTTACCCTACAAATTTTGATACATCGGAGCTTGGAATGAAGCATAGATGGCCTCCCCCGTGGTCTTCTAGAGGTTAGCCAAACGTGTCGCTGCTAACTCCTTGCTTTGTTGTTAATTTCCTGTCAGTTTTCAGTTTTTTACCTTTATTTTCATAGTTAAAAAAAAAAAAAAAAAAAGTTGAATTTGGTAAGGGGTTGTGAATCATAACGGAATAGGTGAAGTCTCTTTTGTTAATATTGGCCTAAAACTCCTTATTGGTGCCTAGTTCAGGTCCCTTAAGGTTAAGGGCGGCTTTTATTAACACTTGTTGAACTGTCTTCACACTTATGACCTCTCTCATCCAGAAGTGCGTGCAAATGGGCCTAAACCACTATGTGAGAGTAGCTCATGCCAAAATAGATTCTGCCTCTCTTGTTCGCCCTCCCCCACCTGGTCATTTCAGTAAGGTTGCCCAAAGGATTTGAAAGAAAATTTGTGTCTAGGCGACTATACTTGGGCCGCATGTCTAAACCTTGATTCACATTGTCTTATTGAATTCAGCTACTTATCAAAAAAAAAAAATTAGTGCGATCCAAATATTACAGCGGAGTCAAAACACTGAGGGAATAATTTATTAGCCAGTCTCTTCGCATAAGCCTTCGTGGGAAATTCTAGTGTTCCTACACTCGCGAAATCCATTTATGAAGGCCTGTTTTTGAGGCCCATAATTGTTTCTTCGCTTTGCCTAGCAACACTAGGGGGCAACACTATACAATACTAAGCCTAAACCCTAAATTTTTACAGCTTATTTTATTTAAAAAAAAATACTAAGCCCATTTTGGGTAAATATTTTCGTTGGTTGTTTGTTTATTATTAGAGTTAAAATGAATTTTGGGTAAATATCTTCTTCATCGTAGGGCGCATCCAATGGGATGTGATGTCTAGTTTGGATACGAGAAGTGCTGACAAAGGGTCTCGTCCCCTGTCAATCAAGTGAGCTGAGCTCCGCCAAAATCGTTCCTCTCTTCACCTGGTCATGTTCCAAAGGAGTTACCGAAAGGAGAAGAGAAATATCCCTAAGTCCAAAACGTTTTTTCTTGTATGTTGCATCACTTTATGTGTTGTTCTTGTTTTTGTTTTATTTTTAGTCTTAGGATGCCCTTTCAACTATCTATGATGAGTTTTTATCTCCAAAATTATGGCTAAAATAATAAAAAATAAAATAAAATAAAAAAGTCATAAATACAACTCTTAGGGGGCAATTCTAAGTGTTCTTACACTCGCAAAGCTACTAAGCCGAGTCACTCGGAAAATGCCGGAGATTCATACCTTCCCTCGCGGCAGAGCCACCGGCCCAACAGAACGTCATTTGGAGGCACTGTTGGCACGTCTGGTCGGCGAAAATGGGGGAAATAAGTCTGGAGCCAGAAATCCAGAATCCAGAAGGGGCCTGAGGATTGGACTTCAAATGGATGCATAGCGACTTGATAAAAGGCTCGATAAAGCGAACCCAGAACCGGTTGACCAAGGCCAACGACTGTGCCATTATAAAGAGCAGTGGCCAAAGAGGACCAAGTGCTAGTTGGTTTACCAGCAGAAGTACAGAAAATAAACTTACAGAGCCACCACTCGAGGAAGGCAATTCCCCCGGTTTCGTCATGATGTCCGCGGTAGTAATTTCGCCAAGACGGGTAAGATCTGCTATGAATGCTGCGACCAGTCTGAGTCATCTGCAGCGGGAATTTCTCGTCATCAAATTGGCCTTGAACATACGGTGCCGCGTGGATGGGTAGGCCCGTGATAGCGAGAATATCCAATAAGGAAATACTCATCTGCCCAAAGCAGAAATCAAAAGTGTTGCTGGCGGTGTTCCAGAAGCAAAAGGCCGCGGCGAGAGGAGCACGATTCAGGCCGCCGGGAATTTGAAGACACAAGTCAATAGCATCCGCAATGCCTACTGCGCGCCAGCGGGCCAAATCTCGGGCACGAACCTCATTGTACCAGGCTACATCAGGAGGTTGGATTGAGGGCCAGAAACCAATTTTGACTCTATGATGTTTCTGGCCCTAACCTCCAAGATCGGCAGGAGACCGGAGAAGAGCCGAGATGGGACGGCGGATGGGAAGCCCATAATAGGCCATAACATCATCTGGCAAACGATCGCGAGGTGTGGGACCCAGACTCGCTTGACTATCGCCGCCACCAACGCCCATCAGTCGACTTCTCTCCTCTTCGGTTTGACTTCTACATCGAATACTCATGTTAGTCCGCCAGGTGAATGCGGCTTTCTCAGTTATTTCATCTGCCTGATCGATAACGAATGGTTTCTTGGATGCCATTTCTGGGTTGCAAGGAACACTTCTCCATTACACTTTGATTTATAGCTCAGATATTTTTGGAGATTAGTTTATTAGCTGGGCCAGTGAGTGGCCCTAGTTGATAATTAATGAGTCATTATTCCATCTTGAGAATCGCATCTAAGGCGACAGTGAAGATACTTCTCCATTACACTTTGATTTATAGCTCAGATATTTTTGGAGATTAGTTTATTAGCTGGCCCAGTGAGTGGCCCTAGTTAATAATTAATGAGTCATTATTGCATCTTGAGAATCGCATCTAAGGCGACAGTAAAGATATTCCACCTTTTCCTACCACCGCAGGGCCAGCATAGTGGCCTGATATTTTTTAAATAAAACATGATTAAAACCGATGCGGTTTTAGATACTCAAGTTGCAGCAGATATGGTGGTTTCACCTGGTCACACGTCATGTTGTCGATAGCCATGATCTAATCATCGTCTTCGGCATAAGACTCGCGAAGGATTAAATGACAGCAAACAGTTTGCTATTTTGCATCTTATTTCGCCAAGTACTATAGGCCTTGATCTAGCCAGGAAAGCGGCTTCAACACCTACATTTTAGAAAATCAACAGAGAGCCAGCGAACAAGGCAGATACATGTTGCTATACACATGGCGAAGCTACCACCAAGGAAGAGAAGGATCCTCATTCGCGATCAAAAGCAGTCACCTTCGCATTGGGGGCACGCTAAAGTTCTGATCTCCTACAACCTGCACAAGTTTCGCCAGATCCATGGGGGGCAATAAAGTTGGCAAAGGAAGCGTCAATTCATGACAAAGGCAATTCAGTAGTGGCATTCAAGCTTTATGGCCTATTTAGAGGCCTATATGGAAACAGTCAAGCCAATATAAGTGGCTTTGGAGAAACAACATTATAATAGTAGTGCTGATTCAAGACCTCTTCAGTCAAGACGAAGACCTTTGACTTCGAGGTCTGGGGGGCAATGTTTGGACCCAAAATGAGCATTTTGGCCTGACAAGGCACGTCTTGGAGAAATTGAGCCAATGTCAATGGCTCAAGCTATATATTGTCGACAAGTTCGAAATATATATTTAGAGGCTAAATAAAGCCTACTATGGAAGCATGAAAAGTCAACTTTAGCACATTTTCCTACTTCGGCTAGGAGAAACCTAGCTAAACAAGGAAGGAGGGGCGGAAGACTAACCAAATGAAATTCAAATGAGCTAAAACTGTCCAGATTAAATCTAGACATCCCAAGGATCATTTCTTATGAAGAGTGCCAAAGCTAGTTTTGAGTGGAAGACCTTCAAACAATCAGTCCAATCTTTTGCAGAACCAAAACTGGAAAACTGGACCTGTAAGAGGTCCAGCAGCGTTTCCGGCCCAACCACTATATGAAAAGCTATGAAATTTGACCAGGATGATCTACACTCATAGTGAAACATTTGTTATGAAGAAGTCACGGTCAAATTCTGAATCTTGATGGAGATATAATTAAGGTATAAAGGAGCCGAAAGTGCTTCCTTATCTCCAAAATTCATCATTCTTTATCTCCAATTATGCTTCCTTATCTCCAAAATTCATCATTCCTTATCTCCAATTATGCCTCTTTATCTTCTTATCTCCGAATCTCATCATTCTTTATCTCCAATTATGCTTCCTTATCTCCAAAATTCATCATTTCTGATCTCCAATTAATGCTCCACTATCATTTGTTTAATGCTAAACACTTTGGCATGGTAGCCTATAAATAGAGGTTAGAATGAAACACTTAAACACACAATTCACTCATCAATACATCTCTAAGATGATCTAAGTCTCTCTAGAGCAAACCTCTCTAAGAGCAACTCATCTCATTCTCTTTCTCTTACCGGTGATCACACTCCTAGTCCTAGTCTTCTCAGAAGCCGACTTTCAGTGCCACCAAACCCTCTGTCAACGTACTTCTGTCCTAGTCTCCTCGGGAGCCGATTGTAGTACCACGACCACAACGGTTACAGAACCAGCCAAGAAAGGGTAACGCCCTCGATACCAGCCAAGCTAAAGTCACGCTTTAGCAAGTTCTCTCTACTTCCCAGTGGTTCTCGCTCTGCTCGATCTACAACATCGAGTATCGATTGTGATTTTCAAGAAGATTAGCAAAAGTCCTCACCACGAGGCATAAAGAATCCCACGACGAGGTTGGTGCTCTCCTCGTCTACAATCGCTTGAAAGAAGTCAGGTCAAAGGACACCCCCAACGACCGCACTCGAACGGTGCTGGCACGTCCGCGCAGAAAAGAGACTGTTGACCAGCTGCAGCAAAATTGGAGCCAAACAACTATTAATTCCAATCATCCCATTTAGGCCTCATCATATGGCCCTTGGGCCCAAAGCCCGCCCCGTAGGGCTGAAGCCCGGCCCGACCCTTCCATTAGGGCGAGCCGGCCTGACCCTTTCTGAAATAGGGTAGGGTAAGGGTCATACAAATTAGGCCCGGCCCGATTGATCCCGTAAGGGCCAGGCCCGGCCCGGCCCTTAAAGCCCGGCCCTAAAATTTATATTTTATTTTGTTATTTTCTATTACATGATATATATGTATAAAACTAACACCCTCTTTGGGACATCCACAAGCCATGGTGAGGCCCAACCGAGACTTGCATCTTGTAGCCCTATGTTCAAGCTACGCTACGGTATCCGGAAGTCGCAAATCCGTCACCGGGAAGCCACCTTTCCGGCCTTGCAAAGTTACCTCCACAATATGCATTTCTACACTAGAATAGTTGTTTGCTTGTCCCACATCGAAGAGAATGTAAAGGAAGAGCACTCCTTCACCTATAAAAGGAATGCCTCCTCCCACTTAAACACCATTCCATTACAATTTACTCCATTACATCTCTTGTAATCATGTTAGGCCGCAAGGCTCGACACACACTAGTATAAGCTTTCAAGTGGACGTAGTCTCCCGCTAAGGTGGGAGGTGAACCACTATACATCTCGTGTCAATCTCTCTCTCTTTACTTATCGTTAATTAGATCCCCACGGATCAAAGTATTAACATTGGCGCCGTCTGTGGGAAGCCAACACAAAGGCTTCGTCACATACCATGAACTTCGGTAAACATCAAATAAGGGCTGGTCAACGCCCGGCGGGGTCGGTCAACGCCCAGCGGAGTCGGTCAACGCCCAACAAGGCTTGATCAACTTTTGGTCAACGCCCAACTCAAAAAAGTCAACGCTGAACCTTCAAAAAAAAAAAAAAAAAAAAATTTGGTGGCAAATTTTCTCTGGACACCCAGAAAAATTCTCTGGGCACCCATCTCCATTTTCAAATCTGCATTCGCGCCCAAACTTCCGCTCCGCTGGCCAACTTCCGCCGGCCACCACCGCTGACCCGAGCTTCCTCTGCTAAGCACTACCAGCCTGCCAGCACCGGCATCAGCGCCGGCATCTTCCGCCCAACACCACCAGCGGAAAAACCTCCGCCAGCCGCAATCCACTGGCCAAAACTCCTCCAGCTGACCGGGGCACCACCGCCCAATTTCCTCCGCTGGGGAACCACCGCCCAACCTCATTCGCCGGCGAACACCACCGCTGGCCAAGTGCTCCACTTAACCCGGCGTCTCCGCCGCACTTTGATTCCAGACCCGCTCTCCCAGCCTCAGCGTCTCCGGCGGTCGATCACCGCTGAGCAAAACCTCCGCTGAGCTCAGGCTTCCGCCAGCCAGTTCTTCCGCCGGCGAGCCTTCTGCCAGCAGGCTTCACTGCCACCACCAGTCAGCGGCACATTCTTCCGCCAATCTCCGTCAGCGGCCTTCCTCCGCTGGCATCTACACCGGGCAGCCTCCGCTGGGATTCTCCGCCGGAAATAACCGCTCTGGTCCTCCATTGCTTCTCCGCTCGAGCATTCCTGCTGAGCTTTACCGCCGGCCATCCTCCTATCCTCTTCAGTCCATCTGCAACGCTTCTTAAGCACACATTCCATCCATCTCCAACCCAGCGGAAATCCAGCGCTGACAGCCATTTTCTCTGGGCACCCCCCACCTCGAATCTGTACCCAGTATCTTGACTTACGAAAAGCTAAGTCCTTTTCTCTATGCAGTTCTGCTTATCACTGCTCATTAGCTTCTCGCTGCTCTTCGACTTAATGTGCATTCACACTTCATGCTTGTATCTGCATGTGTCGCCCAAAGCTTCTCCATTTATATGCGGCCACATGTACACTCTTAAATCTGTTTTGATGCCAGATGTCCACCTAACAACTGGTTTGGCCCATGCATCTATGCGGCTATATAGACACCTCATGCTTCATTCTAAGTACATACTGCATCTGTGCACGTTCCCACTAGCCTTATATGACTTTTGAGTGCATAATAAACTAGTGTCATGAAGTTGACATGTGTTTCCCTTATTTGACTTTCATTATTGTCAAACTGGAATTTACTTAGACATGACTCTGTGTTGTACACGGCCCATTGTCTGCGTCTGGCCAATTTGAAGTTTAAAATTGGTTTGTGTACAACAATGAGTTTGTCTCCCCCAAAGCTCGTACTTGTTTGAGTGACAAGCATTATTAATTTGGCATCACCCTTTTCATACTTATTCTGACTCTGCATATGTGTTCTCCGAATCAAATTTGAGCACAATTGCTCTAGTCTTACTAAATGCATTTATATGGACTAAGTGTTAATTCTCTACTCTTTTTTGGTAGAATGACAGGAGACATGCAAGCAAAGGAAATTTCTATTTCTGTCGAGCATTCAACCGCAACTACGAGTTGACGGATATTATCGGAATACTTTATCCGCCACAAGCAATGGACCGTCATGCTCGGCCACCTCTGCTCGCCTCCAAATCGGCATAAGATAAGTAACTATATCTTATCTTTTGCGCTCTTGCAATTAGAGCTATTACCATACCAATACCATGCTTTTACTACTTCTAAGCATGCCTACAACATGTTATTAGAAACTTTCCTACAAGTACATGCTACACACATACATGCTCAAATTCACTTTCATGTGACATTCATCTAGAACCTTGTGACACTTATAGCTCAATTAAACATGCATGCTCGGATAAACGCTTGCGAAACGGTTACGACTCGCTTGGGTATCAAAGCATGGCCGCGACTCGCTTGGGCCACGCCCCGCACGCTCGTACAGCGCCTACACCCAACTCGCTCGAACACCTAACTCGCTCCACTTATCCAACATGCTTTAGTTACGCTCTCGGTTCACAATGCTTCATACATGTGGTCTAGCCTCCGGGCACCACACTTTTTCATGTTTTCTTACATATGATCTAGCCTCCGGGCTCCACGAGTCTATGGTCTGCGACCTACCGCCATGCGGCAGGGCGACACCCCATTATCTCATGCACTTCATACATTAGTGCACCTCCGATGTAACTACATATACGAATTTTTGTCTTTTGTGATACAGGATAGCGAGTCCCTTCTTGTTTGCGGAGCTCGGGGACTTGTAGGGGCCGTGCGCCTCTCGGATATTACTTATGCTTGATGACTTCATGATTTGAACTCCCCAACCAAGAAGCTACTCTTACTCGGGGACTTCGGGGACTTGTTTATACCTACACTAGCAAGCTAGTTCTCTACATCACCAAGCATAATTAACACCCTCTTTGGGACATTCACAAGCCATGGTGAGGCCCAACCGAGACTTGCATCTTGTAGCCCTATGTTCAAGCTACGCTACGGTATCCGGAAGTCGCAAATCCGTCGCCGGGAAGCCACCTTTCCGGCCTTGCCAAGCTGCCTCCACAATATGCATTTCTACACTAGAATAGTTGTTTGCTTGTCCCACATCGAAGAGAATGTAAAGGAAGAGCACTCCTTCACCTATAAAAGGAATGCCTCCTCCCACTTAAACACCATTCCATTACAATTCACTCCATTACATCTCTTGTAATCATGTTAGGCCGCAAGGCTCGACACACACTAGTATAAGCTTTCAAGTGGACGTAGTCTCCCGCTAAGGCGGGAGGTGAACCACTATACATCTCGTGTCAATCTCTCTCTCTCTTTACTTATTGTTAATTAGATCCCCACGGATCAAAGCATTAACACATTGTCTTCGACATCTGTATCAACATACATCTTGTAGTGGTTGTCTGTTTCAAGCTTTTCAACCCACTGTAAGCATATCAGTGTCGAGTCTATTTCCTTTCTTATGAGTGATAGGAAAAGGTCACTGCTAACTACGTTAGGATGATCGTAAGCAGTGATAATTGTTTTTTCTCCTACTGCCAGGAAGGTATTCTTTGTATCTTTAGAGATGATCTTTTTGATATATTCTAGAGACATGCCCTTCATCCATGGAATGCTTGAATTTGGCTGGCCATTGTATCCAACACAGGCGGGCTGAAGATATCTTCTTTGAATGATTCTCACATAATGATATGGAGAAATGTACTCAACTTCACCATTTGTTTTCTGAATCCATTCTGGTGGAGTAGATCTGAACTTCAGTCGCAGCATACAGTCATTTTTTCTAACATTCTTGACTGTGTTGACAATGATAGGTGGTAGTCCCTTGAGATCATCATTTGTTTTAGTCCACAGATTATGGACAAAACCATTTTCAACAAGCCAAAGCTTGTGTTCTTGAGGATGTTCACTCTGAACATTGACTAAGTATCTTCCAACATAGGGTCCTGCAATAATGAAGAGGGTTGGAGGAATACATGCCTCAGAATTATGACTTCCTATCAGATTATGGAATTCAAACCAATCTGATTCTTTTAGTGCTATGATAGGAACTCTAACACTTTCTGGATCTTCAAGGAAGTGAATTTTTTCTTTTCGAACAGCACTCTGCTGTGTATGAAGTTCTTCAAACTGTGGTCTAGCATTCTCATAGAGTTCTTCAGCTAGTGCGAATAGAGCTGGGAACATTAGACCACTGCTTCTTTCCTGAAAGGCAAATAGGAGATTATCCACAATCGCTTTCTGGTGGTAAGCTAGCCTCCTGCCAGTTCTGAACACAGGAGCGTCAAATGTTTGAAGTTCATAATTAAAAACATTTATTACTCCAGTTGGAGTAGGTTTGCTTTTTGGCAAAGCAACAGTCGTCAACGGTCTTGATGAGCCTTTACCGTCTGCCGTTTGAGACGGGCTAGCCAATCCTTTACCCTGGGATTAATCAGCTGTGGCTAGTCCTTTTGGACCTAGCAGGAATCTTTTGAGGATTTTTTTTTAGGATCCTCAGCAGGTTCATGTTCTTTCCCAGTTCTTCTACTTCTGGGATTACGACCTTCGTCGTCATCTTTTCGGCTGAACATTGCCATTTCTCTGGTTAAGGCGTCTGGAAGATAGTTCTTGTTTCCTGCAATTAATTCAACATTATAATCATATTGGTTAAGAAATAATTGCCAGTTTGCTAATCTTCCTCTATTAGCAGCTTTATCAAGTTTAAAATTTTTAAAGTTCTTTACTCTAGCACAATCGGTGCGTACAAGAAAAGCTGGGGAATTTAAAATTGTTTTCTTGACAGCCAAAATTTATTTTTCCCCTGTGGGATAATTCAGTTCTGCAGGGCTGAACTTGCCGCTACAAAATTTGCAGATCTTTTCAATGTTAGTTCCAAGCGTTTTTTCATCATCTTTTGTGAAGTTCCATTTTCTCTTGGAACTTGTTTTAGGAGATAACATTGCTGTTAGTCCTGATATTTTGGGAATAAAATCTCTCCCATAGTTTATGACTCCTAAGAATCTCTCTAGACTCTTAGCATCAGGAATTCTATCTGGGAACTTCCAGATCTTCTCAAGGATGTGAGGTTGGAGTTTTATTACTCCATTTTTGATATTTATTCCTAGGAAATCAACTTCATCGAGGATAAAGAAGATTTTCTTTTCACCTAGGATAATTCCATGCTGAACTATCAACTTTACAACCTCATAGAGGTGTTTCATGTGTTCTTCTCTGTTTTTGGAGAAGACAAGGATGTCATCAATATAGACGACACAGAATTCAGCCACATGTTTGAAGATGTTATCCATCTTTCTCTGGAAGATTGAAGGGGCTTGTTTCAGGCCAAAAGGCATTACCAGCCATTCGTAATGACCTTGTGGTGTTCCAAATGCAGTGAGAGGAATACTCTCAGGATGCATCTTGACTTGCCAAAAACCCGACTTTGCATCGAATTTTGAAAAGACCTTAGCTCCTCTGAGCTGGTTGATCAGTACTCTTACTTGAGTAATTTGATAACCGTCTTTGACAGTCTTCTTGTTGACATCTCTGTAGTCAATCACCATTCTAGTTTTTCCTTTGAGGTTTTTTGCATGATTTCTCACGTAGAATGCTGGAGCATGATGAGGGCTAGTGGAGGGTTGAATTAACACTACTACAAATATTACCTATAAGGACACCCAACAAGGACGTCTTTTAATTGAAGTGTCCTGAAAACCTTTTAAGGACGAGCGGGAAAAAAACAGGGCAACAGATGCCCTTTTTTGGCCAAAATTAAACTTCCCCACAGAAAGGCGCCTTTTTTTTTGGGCCAAAAGTTAAACTTCTCACACTCCCGGCCTCCTCTCCCTCTCCCGTTGCTCTCATCTGCCATCTCTTCCTCATCGAACGAACCAAATTGTGGAGGTCAGATTCTTTAGCTCTGAGCAAAAAAAAAAAAATTCACTCACCACGGATGGATAATTTTCTCTCCTTTTGAAAATTAGGATTCCCTTAAGTCTTTCCCTTCAATTCCAGTGATTCAAAATTTTGTTGTGTGTGTGGCTGTAAATTCGTTATAGGGATTTGGGAAGGAGTTGTTGGAGAAGAAGGTGACGAAGGCTGCAGAGCCGCTGTCGTCTCGCACACTAACCCCATGAACCCAAGACACCCATTTATCCAGAACGCACTCAACTTCTTCTTCACCAATCGTTCGCTGCCGCTTTAGGGCTCGCTGTCCCTTAATGACACTCCGGCCTCCGTCGTCGATTCCAAGAGCGGTGTTTTGTTTCCGTCGGTCCTGGCCGGGACTTGGCGACTTCTGGGAATTGGGTTGAGGAGAAAAAGAAAACGCGTGCTGGGGTTGTAGAACATCGATTTGTATTCATATGGTATCATATTTCTCTTCCCTCCTAAATTTCGTTTCTTTTTGTTGTTGAATTTTTCAAAGTTGTATTGGGTAAGCTACACTATCAGCTCAGTCACTCAGTGTGTAAAGTAGTCAAATTTTGCTTGCTTATAGCTGTGTATATATAATATATGTGATTTTAGCTTCTGCTAACTATGTGCGTAATTGGGGAATGTCAGTAGAAATCTGTTCTAGCTTCAGATTAGTTAAAGTAATGTAATGGGTTGGATCAGAAATTGGATCAGAGAGGGTTTTTTGTTATGTTTGGCTTAGAATTCACAACTTCATGACCAGGAGGTGTATTTTAGTGTCTTGATTAAATAGCAGGTTGGTTTTTGAATTCATGTTTTCTGGTATCTTGTGTTGTTGACCTTCTTTGCTAACACTATATGCAATAGTTCTTAGAGAAAACATTGAATGCAGTTGGATTGAAATTGAAGTTCTCTATCAAGATGATAGCCCTAGCTTGTTAGATATCTACTCTTGTGCTCCGTTTTTAAACATTTGTTCTGCTTATAGGAGAGCAAAGAGCAGCTTGGAACCAACGGTAGCTTTGCTACATCTTGTTTCTCTATTATTGTTAACTTAGATCCTGCTGCAGAGCATTTTGACTACCCTGTGGCTTTAGGTAAGTAGGTGATTTGGTTATTAGCTCTCACTCTTATCTAGTATCATTGAGGAATCAGAGCACTTGAGATTATTTTTGTTTTCTTTTCCCTCTTGCAGATATCAGGGAGCTAATTAACTTGGATGATGTTATGGAGGAACTTGGACTGGGTACCAATGGAGGACTTATGTACTGCATGGAGTATCCTTTTTTTTTTTTTACATTTTTTCTTTGCTTTTTTTTTTCCTTAATGGTTTTATGCTAATTGCCATTTATAAAGGGCTTGCAGACGTGAAAAAATCAATTGATAAATATGTCACTTGTCCTAGTGTTCTCTTCTCTTTAAAAAACTTTTGATTTCTAAGGTGAATGGCCTTAATCTCGATAACTAGACACCTTGAAGATAATCTGGATGATTGGCTTGCAGATGGATTGGAGGATTACCTGGATGATGACTACTTAATTTTGGACTGCCCAGGTATGCATATGAGCATACGTGTTCCGTTGTCTGTATCTATTATCATGCATCAGTTGTTGAAAGGTTAGGTATGCAATGCTAGCATTGTTACATTGCAACAAAAATACCACCAAAGTACTGGCTGATTGGTAGTTCATATGCTTTCCAATTGCCTGCTTCTCTTTTAGAAGGCAATTGTGTGATGCATCTTTCGGTGAATGTAATTTTGTTAGAGCTGTTTTGTGTTTGAGAAGTGTGGAAGTAATTATGTTTTGGATATGACTACTCTGACTATTATGAGGGCTCTTCCAAGAGAGGTAATTACGGTTCTATTATTAATGATATGAATTGACATTGTATCTGTCTACCCTTGAACATTCTTGCTTAATTTGACTTGCAGGTTGACCCAGCAGTGTATAATATGCTTCATGAAGATCCAGGTAATGAACATTGCCTTTTTTTCTTCTTCAACACTGCTAGATATAAGCTTATGTCCTAAAGATAACTTGTGGCTATTTTTAAGACATGCGTTTGTGGCTTTTTCTTTAATTATGCATATACTTGTGCAGGTTCAAAGTTTCTTAGTACTGATGGCAGTACAGGCAGCAAGGTCTCATTATTTTCAACAAGTCTTCTAGGATGCTACTTTCATTTTGGCATTTGCTTCTGGCAAATCTAAGTCTAGCTTTCATGTAAACTGTAATTACTCTTCAGTTCATGATTGACATATAATGTGTTTTCGTTTGTGTTTGATAGGCAGAAGTGAATTATTTGGGACAGTTCTATCATCCTAATCTTGTTAAACTAATTGGCTATTGCTTGGAAGATGAGCAGTGCCTTTTGGTATATGAATTCTTGCCTCGAGGTAAAACTGTTCATCCCTGTAACACTACGTTACTCATCATTCAAGGTAAACCCATTCCTCACAAGTCTTGTTGACTCCAAGTCATTTAGCTGTTGTCATGGAATATGCAGCTGGTGGTGAGCTATTTGGGAGGATATATAGTGCTGGTAGATTTAGTGAAGTTGAGGTTAGTTCCTCGGTTTACATGTTAGATAAAATCATTATGTTTTTCTGCTTTTGACCATTAAATTAAAGAGTCTTACCCTTTGCTTTCGCTCTTTATTTTTGATTATATAGATCATAATTGATAGTAGAAAGTCTTTGACATCAAACATGGAAGATACGTCGTCGGTTTTATCAAGCGATAGCATGCATATTGGTCTTCTTGCTGCTGCTGCTCATGCAGCTGCAACAAATAGTCGGTTTACTATATTTTATAATCCAAGGTTAGTATCTGCTGCTGCTTCAGAATGAATATTGTGTTTACATTTTCTCATTTAAGTGCTTTCAATGCAGAGCAAGTCCTTCTGAATTTGTGATACCCCTGGCCAAGTATGTTAAAGCAGTCTATCATACACGTGTTTCTGTGGGAATGCGATTTAGGATGCTGTTTGAGACAGAAGAATCAAGTGTTCGCCGGTACGCAATTCTTTCTAGCTATATATGAATTTACTAATTAGTTGAACAGATTTTTACATGATTTGATCCATTTATGAAAAAACGCATGTTTCTGGAAAAATTCTGATTTTTTTTGTTTTGTTTTTTTTGGGGGGGGGTGGTAGATTTCAACTTTCCTGTACGTTGTTCTACCAGTTTTTGGGTTGCTTGTTTTGTTTCATGGGTACATTATCAGATTGCGTCTTTGGATGCTTTTATGATAAATAAGCTGCAAGTAAAGTTTCCCCTTTCCTTCTTATCCCCTGGTTGGAGTGAAACTTACATGAACAAAATCTAACCTCAGAATCTGGGTTTGCAGTGTGTTACATTTTGCGGTTCTTATAATGCACAGAACTTGCAATCTTCAAATGTTTCAAATGGGCCTGCTGCTATGCTTCAAAGACATAGTTTACCTCATTCTCAGTCTCAGAATACTTTTCTCCAGAGCTTTCAAGAAAACCAAGCTCCTGCTTCTCAGCTGTTGCAACAACAGTTGCGTTATCATCCATATAATAATGATCAGAGGCAGCAGCAGCAGCATCAACAGCAGCAGCTTCAACAATCCCAGAATATGCACCAATTTTCTGTTCAGCAGCAGATTCCCAATGTAATGTCTTCTCTATCTAATTTTGCTACTCAAGGGGGAGATCAATTGAAGCAAGCTGCTGAGGCCCATGATACTGCAAAAGCCACCTAATAAGGTTGAGGTAGGGAAAAAAATGTTTTAAGCTATTGGGGTTTTGTTTCTCTTAAAGAAAATGCATTTGGTGATTTTGTTAAACTCAGTACTCTCATTGTTTGAATGCATTGATCACTTGGTATTGCACAATTTCTCTTTTTCGATATTGACTGAAAAAAAGGGGCTACTTTATATTGTGATTTATGCTTGCAGTGCCCAATTTACTTTTTTGTTAATCAGATGCAATTGCATGCTCTGTTTTCATACTCCAAAGTTGCATCAAAGTACCCTTCAAGGTTTCTCACAAAGTAATTTTTACGAAAATAAACCAACTTTTAAATTTAAAACTTCATATTGAGATTAAAAATCAATGCTCTGTTTTGCCTTTTCTTGTTTGTATCTACCACCTTTTAGAGTTTTATATTTGGTTATGCATGTTATATATTAATAACCTCTAAGTTCTGGGCACTCTTTATATTTGCATTATTGTCTTCACATGCCTTAGTTTACTGCAATATTGATGTATTACTTCGACCCATTGAGTAAGAGAAAGAAATGTAAAACAGTTTATTTGGAGGTGGTTAAGTTACATTTCTACTTAACCATGCATGTATGTATATCTCTTATTTTTTGTATGAATCGAGTTATATATGTAGCAGCAGCTAGCTTTGAAATATGGAGGTTCAAAACAACAGTAGTAGTACATTAATTCTTGATGTTGGACTTGTGGTTTTTGCAGGTTACTTGTTTTGGATGGTACGAATTGAGTTATATATGTAGCAGCAGCAGCTAGCTTTGAATTATGTAGGTTCAAAATAGTAGTAATACATTCTGGATGTTGGACTTGTAGTTCTTGCTGGTTACTTGTTTTGGATCTTGGACATGTATTAATGGATGTTCTATATATACAAGGACTTGTTTGATGTGTAATCGATGTTATGCCTATGGGAATGTATTTTTGTGTCCTCTTATGAATTTAAGGACTACGTTTACAGGTATTTGAGGACTCAATTTGTGTCCTTGTATTGAAAAGAGGACACATACAGTATCAAGTTTTTTGTGTCCTCTTATAGATTTAAGGACTATTTCCAGAGTTTTTAGGACACAATTTATGTGTTCTTGTATAAAATAGAGGACACATTAGTGTGTTGCTTTTGTGTCCTCTAATAGATTTAAGGACTCCATTTTCAGAGCTTTTAGGACACAATTTGTGTGTCCTCATATAGAAAAGAGGACACTTATTTGATAATACAAGGATGCATTTTAGGTGTCCTCTTTTAGATTTAAGGACACCACATCCATAGCTATTAGGACACATAAACTGTGTCCTTGTATAGATAAGAGGACACATTTCCAGTGTCCTTATTTCGGACTTATGATGACACCCGGATAGAGGACTCTTTTTTAAAGAGTCCTTGTATGTTTTTAAGGACACGGTTTCAGTGTCCTTAAATCATGTTTTTGTAGTAGTGTAATCTCTTGTTCAGGAGATCTTCAATATCTTTTCTAAATTCTTTTTGATCTTTCTCTTTGTACTAAGGAATGGCTTTGACATGACAGATAGCATTCATGTCGTGTAATCTCAATTCACAGACCACTGGGTCTTTTTCCCAAAACTTCTGGGGGTCTACATCGATATTATCCTCGAGTAGTTTCTTGATTTTATCAAGAGTTGGAATTTTCTGGGACTCAAGCTTATTCTGGAAGTGCTTGAGGTTATGCTCATGGATGAAACTAGCTTCACTAGTTTCTTCTTCTTCTTCTTCAGAAGATTCTTCAACAAGTAATTCTTGTTGTTGTTTGATTTGGAGTATGGGTTCGAATTTGGGTTTGTAGGGGGTAAGATCACCACTATTCGGTTGCGATCTCTGATACTGAGTAGTAAAGTTTGGACCTACTACACTTTTTGCTTGTGTAAGTCGGTCTGCCCAGAACACCCGTTCTCCTTTTCTAAAGCATATCGCTTCTTCATCCTGGATGAATCTCTGTTGGAGAATAAAGGAATAAAGTCATTTCCCAACAAAATATTGGATCCTTGGCCTTCAGATTGCCAAACGTTGTGGATGATAAATGTTCCTCCACCAATGGTGATATGAACATTTTTTGCTACTTTATTCATGGTAAGATGGCTTCCATCAAACGTGACACCAGTAGCTGTTCTTTTCTTGTCTTCTTTCTAGAGTTCTTTTGGAATTGCAAATCTTTTTGCAACAGTAAATCCCAATCCATTATCTACAAATGCATGTAGATGATATTTTGATCAGGGAATTTTAGCCCAATCTCTATGTAGTTGCTGTATCTACTAGTAGAGATGACTTTCGATTGTTGAAGCTCATTTTCTTGAGCTTGTTCCTGTGGTATGAATGGTTTGCATTATTCTGGAACAATTTCTGGTGGTTCAACCAATTCTATATCTTCATCGATTTTTTCTTCATCGATTTTTTCTTCCTTTATTTTTGAGGAAGGTGGTTCCATAATTTCTTGGAACAAAGGTTCTATTTCTTTCTCTTTTTGCTCAAAGAAATATTCTTCATATTCTTGTTCAACCAATTGGCTGATCAAGCCATGCTTGGTTTTTCTTCTTGCTTCAGCTATGAAGCATTCTTTGTGATAAGTCTTTCTTGACTCTTCACAAAACGTAGGGAGACCATTCTTTTCGTGACATAAGCAGTAGTCACAAACAAATGTACCAGGGTTCACCTGATAAGAAGACATTAATGATTCTGTCTTACTTTCTTCCCAGTTTTTGACTTTTAGAACATTCATTTGTCTAGATTCTATGTACTCTACTTCTGAATCTGTCTCAGAGTCAGATGATTCTTTTTCTTCAGACCAGGCAGAGTAGACTGACCTGTCATCTTCATCATCAGAATAGGCTATTTCGTAGCCCTTCATGTTTGCTGTTTCTACTATATGGTCATATTCTTCATGTACCTACATGTACATTTGCAAAGCATAATTAGCTATAATAAGCCACGCTCATTGTACCGCCAGAGGTACCAACTACCGTCAAAGGAGTGACCCACGGATAGGCAGCCAGGCGGGCTACGGCCTGAGCACAAGATTACCCCGGGATCACCGCTGACGCGCCGCCACGCGCTGTGCCAAGACTGCATCAGAAGCTACTGAAACTGGGAACTGAAGCACTTCAGTCCCATATCGAAAACAAGGAGAAGATCGGACCTCTCCTCACCTATAAAAGGTCCTCTTCTCTCTTCATTAAATTATGCATTTAACTACTCATTTATTATTGTGCTGCCTATATGTATCAACTGACTTAGGCATCGGAGAAGTGAAGACCGCCCAACGCGGTCTCCTTCTGACGCCCTGTCTTTCATTTGGTAGCCAGCGAAGATCATCAAGTATACAGAGTAGCGGTCCGCCCACCGGACCTGCGTTAAATGGAGGTCTGGCTACCGCCAGACTTTGAGCATTAACATTGGCGCCGTCTGTGGGAACCCTTGAACAAAAGGTCATCCCATCACAACTACCATGACTAGCGGTAGCGGGGGAAACGCTGAGGAGCAGGCAGACCAATCCGCCATCCCCCAACCCTCCAATCCAGCGGTAGGTGTTAACCGCGCACTATTCACCACCCCGGCCAACCCCGGCGGTGAGGCAAATCCAAGCAGCAGCCGCCCACCAGGCCAGGACCTCGCCGCCATGTACGAGCTGGCACTGGCAGACCTTCACAAGGCAAACAGAGAGCGTGAAGAGGAGTGCAGAGAGAAGACTGAGGCCCAAAAACAGGTGGCTACGCTGATGACACGTTGTGATGACCTGAAAAGGACGTTGGAAAGAACCGCCAATCCAGCGCAAAGCGAGCATTCACACAGCACCATGCGTAGTCAGCCCAACACTGGCACATTGGCACCAGGACCAGTCATACAGATGCAGGTTCCGCTGGACCCACCTGAACTATTGGGGATGGGACCACCGCCCATCCCCCAGCTCATGTTGGAGCAGGAGGTAGAGTCGGTACCGCGCACCAACCGCTCTGAAGCTAGGGCAAGAACTGAGGGCAATCCGCCTGCGCCAAGGCGTAGGCAGGCCCAGCGGAGTACATATGCCGGATCCGCTGGCGACGCAACAGCCCAAATTCTGGAGAGGATGCAACAGTTGGAACAGAGGTTGGTACGGGCGGAGTCGGGCGCCCCGGCGCCAACTCAAAGGCCACTTTTCACGTCCAGACCAGGGCCCTTCACCGCTGCAATTCTGCAAGCTATCAGACCTGCGTACGCAAAAACTCCAAAGATGTCACATTACAGCGGTACGTCCGACCCCTTCATCCACATGGACACCTTCAAGAAGGTCACCAACAACAAGGGATTTGACGACCCCACCTTGTGCCACTTGTTCAGCGAAACACTGGACGGAGAGGCAATGAATTGGTTCTTCGAATGTCCGCCAGGATCCATTGACTCATTCCACGCACTATCACATACCTTCCTGTCCCGGTTCATCTTATTGTCCGCCGGACATCATAACACAAGTCAGCTGTTCAGCGTCAAGCAGGGAGAAAACGAATCTCTAAAGGCATTCGTCACAAGGTGGTGAGCGGCAGCATCTCAGTGCCGCGATCTAGACAAATCGATGGCATCGGCGGCCTTCAAGCAAGGACTCCTCAAGGGGCCGTTCCTCTTTCACCTCAACTACAACCATCCAAACGCGGCATATGACCATATCATGAGTGAGGCGGTCATTCACGCCCAGGCGGAATTCATTACATATGGAGAAGCCCCACCGCCACCGGCAACGCCAGCAAAGACAACATAGCCCACCTCCAGTCATCATGAGACCGTTAATAAAGCACCCACCACACCGCCAACTGACAAGAAAAGGGAATGGCCACAGGGCCACTACCAGAGCAAGCGGCAGAAGGACCAATACCACAAGGGCAACCGCCCAACCCAGGAGGATAACCGCAACAGACAAACGGAGTCTTCTCAACGGTATGCAGTGTTCACGGTCCTCACGACCTCGTACGAGGAAATATACAATCAGTGCAAGGATCAAATCCCGCCACCGTCCCCAGCAAAATACCCAAAGACGGGCAAACCTAGAAACACCGGCAGATGGTGCAAGTACCATGAAGACAGCGGCCACAATACCAACAGCTGCAACGCACTGAAAACGGCCATTGAGACCTTGTACCTTGAAGGCAAGATGGAACAGTTCAAGGTGCGCCAACCACCACCCGTGATCGCCAACGTAGAGACCCTGGGCCGCATTAACACAATCGACGGCGGTGCTCCAATCACGGGCATGTCTCACAGAGCAAGGAAGCGTTATGCACGCGCTAATCACCCAAAGGAAGTCTGCCATATCCGCTACGAGAGATCCGCCAAAATCCCAAAGGCGGGTTGGGAACCTATTACATTCTCAGAGGAGGAGGAGCGCGGGGTGTATCTACCCCATGATGACCCCTTCTTGGTCGACGCCATTCTTGGCAGATTCCAGGTGGGGAGAATATTGGTAGATAACGGGTCCGCTGTCAACGTCATCTTTAGCGGTTGCTACAGCCACCTCAAGCGGAATAACAAGTTGCTCCAGGACCATGAGCCATTGCTCAGCTTCTCCGGTGACGTCACACAACCGCTCGGTTCTGACTACATGCGGTTGACTATTGGCACTAGTCCATGTATGGCGGAGGTACATACAGAATTCATAATCGTTGATTGTCTCAGCTCGTATAATGCCATCCTCGGACGACCGGCGCTCAACAAGCTTAAGTGCATTATCGCCGGATACATGCTTCTCATGAAGTTCCCCACACCTAATGGCACGGGCAGTGTGAGGGGAAGCCAGCAGTTGGCACGCGAGTGTTATTCAACGACTATAGCGCGGTCAACACACCGCCATGATATCCTGACAGTGGGAAACCAGGCACCGCCACCAAATATCTTCGAGGACCCTAGGGATGAGGAGGAAAAGTATGTAAGGAAGGAGCCGGTCAACCCGGACACATCCTTGAAAGTTGTCTGCATCTCAGACGAGCACCCTGAGCGGACAGTCCGCATAGGCGCCCAACTAGACCCAGAAGTAGAGGCAGAACTCATTCAATTCCTACGTCATAACGCCGCCGTCTTTGCATGGTCCTACGCGGACATGCCAGGTATCTCCCCGGAAATTATCACTCATAAACTGACCATCAAACCCTCCTTTTATCCCATCAAGCAGAAGCGGAGGGCCTTCGATGAGGAAAAATACCGGGCAATCGGAGAGGAGGTCGCCAAACTCCAGGACATTGGATTCATCCGCCAAGTCATCTATCCCCAGTGGATCTCAAATTTGGTAATGGTCAAAAAGCCCAGCGGCAAGTGGCGGATGTGTGTTGACTTCAAAAATCTCAACAAGGCATGCCCAAAGGATAGTTTCCCATTACCCCGTATCGATCAGTTGGTCGATTCAACCGCCGGACATGAGCTCCTCAGCATGATGGACGCTTTCTCCGGATACAATCAGATCAAAATGCACCCCAGCGACCAGGAATGCACCACCTTCACCACCGACAAAGGCCTCTACTGCTACAATGTCATGCCTTTCGGTCTGAAGAACGCCGGTGCAACTTACCAGCGGTTGATGAACGCCATGTTCGCTGAGCATCTGGGAAAAATCATCGAGGTCTACGTGGACGACATGCTAGTTAAGAGCATAAAGGCCGGCGGACATGTGACAAACCTCAGGATCATAGTAACCATTCTCTTGGCCTATGGTATGCGCCTCAACCCAGAAAAATGTTTCTTTGCAGTCACCGCTAGCAAATTCCTGGGATACATTGTCAGCGAGCGGGGCATCGAGGCTAACCCAGACAAGGTACATGCCATCCTTAATCTGGCGGACCCCGAGTATAAGAAGGACGTCCAGTGCCTCCAGGGCAAGTTAACCGCCCTTTCTCGATTCATCTCTCGACTCACTGATAAGTGTGCCCCATTCTTCAAACTCCTCAAAACAACGAACAAGAAGGTCATCGACTGGAATCCAGAATGTCAGGCGGCGTTCCAGGGCCTGAAGGAATACCTGGCGGTAGTCCCTCTCCTTTCTGTCCCTGTGCAAGGAGAAACCCTATTCATATACCTAGCGGTATCCGCATCGGCGGTAAGTTGCGCAATTGTCCGAAGGGAAGGCCAAGATGAGCTCCCAGTTTTCTACGCCGGCCGAGGCATGAACGGAGCAGAAACAAGATATCCTCCCTTGGAGCAACTGGCCCTTGCAATTATCGTTGCCGCCAGACGCCTCCGCCAATACTTCCAGGCTCACACGATTCATGTGTTAACCAATCAGCCGCTGAGGCAAGTGATGCAAAACCCCGAACATTCGGGGCGCCTCAGCAAGTGGGCCATTGAGCTCTGCGAGTTCGACATAGAATATAAGCCAAGAACCGCCATGAAGGGCCAGGCAGTGGCGGATTTCATCGCTGAACTCACCAAGCGTCAGCCAGAACACGGTACTGAGCCAGAACCCGGACCAGAAATGGTAACCGTTGAGGCAACTCCCCTACAGTCAGAGTGGAACCTGCATGTGGACGGCTCCGCCAGCGCCAAGGCCAGCCGCGCCGGAGTCATTTTAGCAGGACCCGGGGGACTGAACGCGGAGTACGCGTTGAAATTCAACTTCAAAGCTTCAAACAACGTGGCGGAGTACGAGGCACTTATCGCCGGTCTGCTCCTCGCCATTGACTCAGGGGCTGACAGCGTCAACATATTCAGCGACTCTCAATTAGTCGTTAACCAGGTCAACGAAAGCTTCCAAACCAAGGACCAGCAGTTAGCGGCATACTTGGGATACGTCAAAACGTTGCTAAAAAAGTTCAACTTTCACACCATCACACAAATCCCCAGGGAAAAGAACGCCAAGGCTGATTCACTGGCGAGACTGGCAACCGCCCAGCCGCATCAAAGTCCAGCGGACACAAAGGTGGAATGCCTTGACAAGCCAAGCATCACAAAGACCCTAGCGGAGATCTTCAACATTGAAATCAACCCCAGCTGGATGGACGAGATCACTGCATACAAGCGCAGCGGCACATTACCAGAGGATAAGGTCAAGGCACGCCAACTTCAGCGGAGAGCAACCCGCTACAATATCCAGAATGGCAAGCTTTACCGCCAGGGGTTCACTCACCCCAACCTCCACTGTTTAACCCCGGAGGAAGGAAAGGTCGTGTTGGCAGGAATCCACGGCGGGGAGTGCGGAAACCACTCGGGCGCCAGATCCCTGGCCAATCGCACAATGCGACAGGGCTACTTTTGGCCTACGCTTGGTGAGGACGCCCGGCAGGTGTCAAGATCTTGCCACAAATGCCAGCAGTTCACTGATCTCCCACATGCACCGGCGGAACCACTTTCAATCATCATCGGTCCATGGGTTCACTCTACATGGGGCCTCGATTTGATGGGAAAATTCCCAACCGCCAATGGACAGTTCAAGTACATCATTGTTGCTATCGACTACAACAGCAAGTGGATAGAGGCAGAGCCACTGACGACCATCACTACCGCCAAGGTCATTCATTTCCTCTGGAAAAACATTTACTGCCGCTATGGTGTCCCACATACAATCATTACAGACAACGGCACACAGTTCAACAACGAGGAGCTCATTTCATTCACCGCCAATCTGGGCACCAAGATGAGCTTCGCATCTGTCGCCCACCCCCAAACCAACGGCCAGGTCGAAGCAGCAAACAAGATAATCAAGAAGCTGCTAAAAAAGAAACTCGACACTGCCAAGGGTTTGTGGGCGGAAAAGCTTCCAGAAGTGCTATGGGCCATCAGGACGACTCCATCCTCCGCCACTGGTGAAACCCCTTTTTGTATGACGTTCGGAACTGAGGCCGTTCTGCCTGTTGAGGTAACTCAACCCACCGCTCGGGTCGAGTGCTACCGCCTCGAGACCAACGGCGATGGCATCAACCTGGACTTGGACCTCCTAGAGGAAAAACGACACAAGGCCCATTTGCAAAACCTGCAAAACAAGCAACGAGTATCGCGTTTCTACAACACCAGAGTCAAGGCCCGGAACCTCCAACTGGGGGACTGGGTAATGAAGGAAGTCATTCCACCGCCAACAAAACTCCGCTCAACTTGGGAAGGTCCATACAAAATAGTAGAAGTCGTTAGCCCAGGCACCTTCTACTTAATGGACAAGGATGGCGTCACTACGACCCACCCTTGGAATACCCAACACCTTCGGTATTACTACAAATTGTCATGTCGCTACCCAGGAGCATCTTGACTTAGCTAAATTTTTGTTCAATATTTAGCTAAGGGAAGCTACCCAACGGGTACATCCCCACTTTTGTAAACACTGACCAGTCAGTTATCAATGAAACGAGGAATTATTCAAACCATTGTTACCAAGTCTAGCACTGAGGGCAGCTGGCAACGCCAGTAATCGTCAGCGGACCACATCCGCTACGTTGTGCACTTGGACCAATCTTAATTCCTTTAGTATTTCATTGATTGCAAAAGAAAATCCTAAGTCAAAACTCTAGCGGTATAGACATGTCATCACAAAACATCAAAAATTCCATCATTCATATATTCAGGGCTGGGACTCCCCACCCAAAAATATTCCTTACATTAAAAAAAAAAAAAAATATATATATATATATATATATATATATATATATATATATATATATATATATATATATATTCAGCCTCAGCGGCTACACAATCATAAGAGAGCAGATCCGGCATCTCAGGGGTTGGCCCCGGCATCGCCTACTTCGGACTGCGGCGGCTGTACGCAGCTTACTTGGTCAGTGCCTCGAGCGGTGGGACTTGGCGTCTCTATGGTCCCATCCGCCGGAGTATGGTACCCACTGCCTGAGCTGCCGCCTCCTGCTGAGGGACTGGGTACTGGCGGGATTTTCTTCGTCGGCGCTACATTCTTTGCTTGTGGCGCCTTGGGCAGGGACGCCTTCGCCCAGTCAATGGCACCCTTCGCTTGCAGCATCTCCACATTCGCTAGGGCGCCGACCTTCGCCGATTCATTCATCGCCTTTTTGTATTCCGCCGACTGTTTGAATTTTTCCACAGCGGCGGCGGCGGCTCGGCTTCCCTCGTCCCTCAGCCGGGTCACCTCACCCTCCAGTCTCTTCACCTCCCCTTGCCTGGCGGCAGACTCCCGCTGCAGGATATCAATTTTCTTATCCTTGGCGGCCACCCGCTCTTGCAGCAAGGCCATGTCCTGCTCCAGCTTGGAGACATGATCATTTTGTTCTATGTCCCGCTGGATGGCCACTTCTAGCTTGCCACGAGCGTCCGCAACATCACAGTCCGCCTTCATCAGGCGTCGCTCCACACCCGCCAGCCTGTCCTTGGCATCCACCAGCTCCCTCTCAAGTCTCTTAACCTCCTCCCGGAGCTGTACCTCAATTCGGGGTTGCTTGGAGGCCGCCAAGAACATTTCGTTCAGCCCAACCGCCAGGTGCCCAAAGGCTGAGCTAAAGGGCGACTGCTCGATCGCCGTTGGCCGCGTCATCCCTACTAGACCGCCGAACCCCAACCGCTCGCACAGATGATAGAGAAACTCCTGCTCACTGTCGGTCATGAACTCGGTGAAGGCGGCGAAGGAGTCCAGATCGCTCACAGGCCTCTCTCTCTCGGCCGTCACGAGGGCCTTCAACGGGTCTTGTCGGGCCTTCTTCTGCATGTGGACCTCGAGGGTCTCGTCATCATCCTCCTCCCCGACCGAGTCCTGTTGGCGCCGCTTCCGCAGGATCCCCCGTGTATCTCCAGTGGGCGCGGCCCTGGACCCCTTGTGCGGTTGTCTCTCCACCGCAGTAGCGGCAGCCCCCGCCGGCTCCACAACTCTTTCCTTCTGTTGCCCACGTCGAGTGGCGACCACTCTTTCCTTCTGCGGCACGGTAGAGGACCCCTTTTTACCCCCGCCCGCATTTCCATCCGCCTGCACGGTGGGCAGACCGTCGGCCCCTAGGTGGGAGTGGTGCGGCATGGGCAGCACCACCGGAACCTCGGATGCGCTCACCGCCAGAGTCTCCGGGTTCACAACCGTCATTTGGGCCGCCTCCCCTAAGGCATACATCGCCTCCAAGAAATTGTCGATCTCAGCACGATCCATGGCTTTGTCAAAAGCGTCGCGGCTCGCTTTGTTGCCTGGCGGAGTATCTGAGAATATGCAAACACCCGTCAGCTTTAACCAAGTTATCGAGAGATACAATGTGGCGGAGATCTCTTACCAATAGCGCGCGTTAGTTGATCGACCAACAACTCCCATCCGGTGAGGAGACGGAAGTCCAGCAAATTGCGATTCCTACAACAGCCTTTGATACGCGCAACACGGCACTCTTCCTCACGCGTCAGGTTATAACGCAGTCCCGCTACAAAACAAGAAGCGAGGCGTCAGTAAAACGGTTGCAATACATATACAATAAACCGCCAACTATGTTCAGCGGAGATCGACGGACAACCTCGGATTGGCTGAAACTCTGACTTAATCCTAAACGTCGGCTCCCCCTCGTTGGACTCCGCTTGATACTCCCACCCCGTCATTGCTACGCAAAACGTCCCCCGCCAGTAGGACATCGAATCCCTCAAATTCTCTATCAGCTTGGGCGCTCCCTGCCGGCGGCTCAAATTTACTTGCCCTCTGCAACCTTGGCGATTCACATACACCAGTTCGTAGAAGTGCAGTATCTCCGCCACAGTCGGCCCCTCGCACCAGGATAGCCGCCACAGTGAGTTCATCGCCAGCATCAACCGCCACATGTTGGGACAGATCTGCCCAAAGGCGACGCCGAACTCGCACACCAAGATCTGAAGGTTGGGTACAAGCGGCAACGTGACTCCTTGGCGGAATATTACCTCGTGAACAGCGGCGAACCCCGCTGGAAGAATTGAGGCCTTCTCGTCCGCCGTCGGTTGACGAAGTTTCACCACTCCCGGCAACCGGTATATCCGCTTCATCCGGCTGACAGCGGCGGCAGTCATCCGCCCTCCCGCCTCGTCAACGGGGGTCCCATCCTGGAGAACCCATGCCGACTCTGTTTCCTCCCCCGTCACATTTCCCCCGTCAGCGGAACCACTGGCGGCGCTGTTACTTGCTAGCCGCTCCTCACGCCTATTCCGCACAGCAGCATCCTCACCCGCCCTAGAACTCTCCGGACGCGACGTACGGCCCATGACTACTTCCCAGGGTATGGTTTGTAGCGGCTCGATGTCTAGCGGCTCTGGCAGTGAGGTTCCTGCACGGGCAGACGGACGCAACGAGTCAATAAAAACCCTATCCGCCGCACTGATTGACACGTCAGACCCGGAGTCCTCACTGCTCGAGATCTCTATGACGTTGGCCATCCCAAACCCTAAAACCCAAATCAGTTAGCCTACAGAAGGATCTAACCTATCTCTACATCAGGTATAGCAAAGAACACCAAGAACAGCTACCCAGAAAATACCAAAATATGAACACACCCCCTCAACCCAGATTCCACTATCTAGCAAAACCCTAAGTGTCAACTCTCTGTCAAACACCATAACCTACCCCCAAATCTCACCCTACACCCCCGACGAACACCAAGATAACGAGTTCACACACCAATCCCAGAAACAGCCACCAAACCCATAAATCGACAAAAACGAATGCGACAAGAAGGATAACCAGAACACTAACCTCAGTCGTGAACTCTCTGGCGTACTGATGCTCGCTATGCCCCAACGACGGAAGTTTTCGTCTCTCCGACCACGAGAATCCCACCAACGCGCGGCACTCTCTCTCTTCAATCTGGGATGGGCAGAGCTTGAAGACGACTAAGCTTCGAATGGTTTTCGCAGTGTCCATTCTCGAAGCGTTCCCCCCCTTTTATGTCCACATCAGAAGCTTTTGGGCCGTCCGCTAGAAAACGACATCACACCCCAGCCGTACACGTGTCCCCTGCTTGCACTAACCCTCCGGATTAACCGAGGCGTCGCCTCGGTTACGAAATCCATCATTACTCGCATTAATGGCGAGAAGACGGCCAGACTGAGGAGACGCGTCTCCGCACGCTAACCCTCTAGTTATTTGCCACGTGTCAACCGCCGTCAGACGAGGCGTATCATGGAAGCAATCACAAATACACCCTTCTACAAGTGACTGTCTTCGCTGAGCGAAACCCCGCCAGCGGAACTTCTCACTTGTCCTCTCCAAGTGACTATCTCCGCTGAGCGAAACCCCGCCAGCGGAACTTCTCACTTGTCCTCTCCAAGTGACTATCTCCGCTGAGCGAAACCCCGCCAGCGGAACTTCTCACTTGTCATCTCCAAGTGACTATCTCCGCTGAGCGAAACCCCGCCAGCGGAACTTCTCACTTGTCCTCTCCAAGTGACGGTCTCCGCTGAGCGGAACCCCGCCAGCGGAACTTTTCACTAGCTGTCATTCACGAAGTCTCCCAACAGCGGAACTTCTCCCTTGTCATCATGCAAACGGGGCGCCTTCCGCTACACACATCTAGCGGAACCCTCTTTAATCTGGCAAGTCGCGTACTTTATTCAGCGCGGTACCGCTCAATAAAGTAACGCCAAGCACGTCTGCTGGACGCTGTTTACTGCTATAAACCAGCGGGGGGACACCCGCCAGCGGCGGATCCCGAGGCCACGCCTCATTCCGATAAACGACCGCCACGAGGCGTTACAGTCAGATTGTCTCTACGGGACACGGGGACTAGTCAACAGTCTACGACGGCCCTGATCAGGTACGTTGACCCCCGTCACTCGGGTACTAAAGATTGGGCTCTCTACCCAACACCCTCTGCTCCGTGCAGCTCCCCCTCACCAAACAAATTTTGCGACCATCCGGAGGTCCATCTTAGCCGGGGAGTGGGGGACTCCCTGGGGGGCCTAGCAGGGGCCCGCCCGAAAGGGTATAAAGCGTTTGCTCAGTAATATCCATGGCTGACAACGCACTGACGCTAATTATGCTTTTGCAAAGTCTAGCGGAAGAAAACGCTTCAAACCGCCGATCAACTCCCCAACCAAGATTGCCCTCCTTGACTGGGCACTTGGGGGACTTGTACCTACATGTACATTTGCAAAGCATAATTAGCTATAATAAGCCACGCTCATTGTACCGCCAGAGGTACCAACTACCGTCAAAGGAGTGACCCACGGATAGGAAGCCAGGCGGGCTATGGCCTGAGCACAAGATTACCCCGGGATCACCGCTGACGCGCCGCCACGCGTTGTGCCAAGACGGCATCAGAAGCTACTGAAACTGGGAACTGAAGCACTTCAGTCCCACATCGAAAACAAGGAGAAGATCGGACCTCTCCTCACCTATAAAAGGTCCTTTTCTCTCTTCATTAAATTATGCATTTAACTACTCATTTATTATTGTGCTGCCTATATGTATCAACTGACTTAGGCATCGGAGAAGTAAAGACCGCCCAACGCGGTCTCCCTCTGACGCCCTGTCTTTCATTTGGTAGCCAGCGAAGATCATCAAGTATACAGAGTAGCAGTCTGCCCACCGGACCTGCGTTAAACGGAGGTCTGGCTACCGCCAGACTTTGAGCATTAACACTTCAAAAAGAGCTTTAGTAGATCTTTTACCCTTTTCCGGGCATTCATTGGCATAGTGCCCTTCAGCTTTACATAACCAACATCTGCAAGCTTTCTTGCTTGGTTGTTTATGATTGACTTGGTGATTCTTCTTTTTCTTGAAGAATTTATTTTTAGGATCTTCATCCCGTTGTTTCTTGAAATTGGAGCTTTTCTTGAATTTTCAATCTCTTTTCTTATTACTTTTTTTGAATCTTTTAGAGTAATATTTTTCTTTTTTCTTTCTGTGGAACTTGGATTCATGACATCCCCAGTTGGTTGGCATATCCAGTATTCCATAACAGAAATTTTCAACTCCTTTGAGTTGTTTTTTAGCCATCTTTACTCTAAGATTGGCTTTGCATTGCTCTTTTAGTAATTGCCTGATTCTGTCGGCAATTCCTCCAACTGAAAATCTTTCAATTGGCTTTTCCACTATGCTTTCTCTCACAGCTGTTCTCCATGGTTCAGGGAGTTTTCTGTGTAATAAGTTAACTAGATCAATATTCTCTAGTTCTCTAATCGTACAGTAATATTCTTGAAATTCATTCAAGTATTCTTCAAAATATCTCATGTCACAAATTTTGAGAGCATAGATATTTGATTTGGCCGTTTCTTTAACCTTTTCACTCAGATTTGAGAGATCTCCATAGAACTGATCGTACAGGAGTACTGCAAAATCATACGGAGATTTCGAAGTCTTGATTTCTTCCAGCCATTCTTTTCCTCTGGCAGTCTCTTTGAAAGAGAAGTAATACTTTTTTGCTACTCCGGTGAGAGTAGTTTCAAAGTACATCTGAAGATCTGGTGCTTCAAATTTTCCAAGGGTGAGAGCAGAGGCCATCATCAGGCTGTCTAGAGCTTTGTCTAAATCTAACCAGATACCATAATTGGAAATTGGTACTCTGCGTATTTTGTCCTCTAGGACAAATCTTTGAGAATTTCTTTCTCCATTTCTTCCCATAGGGGCTTTTTGTAGAGGGAGTTTCACTTTCCCTTTATCTCTAGTGATGAAAGTTTTGGAGCTTTCTCCTTCTTCCATTTCAATATCTTGATAGGGAAGGAGTTTTCTTTCCTTTCCTGGTTTGAACTCTTTCATTTCTTCGATTAATTTTTCTAATCGTTCAGGATTTTCACAAGATTCTGCTTCATCATAGAGATCATAGAGCTTTTGTGCTCTAAGCATATTGACTGGTCTGTTCAGATCAGCTTCTAATTCTTCTTCAGTGATAGGCTCTGTTGGTTCTTCAACAGAGAATTTAGTACCACTAACACTAGCTTCTCTAGTGCTGTAGCTTCTTCTAAGAAGATTGTTGTTTATCCTGATATTTTCAGGACATACATCACTTTTCCTGTCATTGTCAAAATTTAGACTGATTTCTCCAGTCTTTCTACTTTCATAAATTTTGGCTTTTGCACTTTCTGCTGGTAGCTTGGGACCAGATAGTTTCCATCTAATAGGAAAAGTTACTTCATTCCAAGCAACCTTATGAATTTGTTGTGAATGGTTCTTCTGACTGGTGAAGAATCCAATAGTAAGACCTGGGATATTTGATATCCTTGTCTTAGGTTCTACTGTGGTACTCATCAGTTTATAGTATACTCTATATACTATAGCCAATTCTTGCATATCTTTTTTCATGGATATGTCATTTGTCTTGACTCTCAGTCTTAGACAGTGAGCTGCATCTTTCAAGCTGGTTGAGAAATTTGGGAAACAGTTGAAATAAGCCACTTGATCGCATAGAGATGCTTCAAGGGTTCCCAACAGACTAGCTTGAAAATCTGTTAGTCTATTGTCTTGTAAGACACATAGAACTGAACAGTTAATGCCTTCTCGGGCAAGTTTTATGCCTACTTGGACTGTTCCAATGTGCATAAATTGATAATTTTTTGTTCTTGCTCTGGCAACTTCAGCAGGAGTGATCATTAAGAGATCTGTTTCTCTTGTTGTAGAGGGGGTTGTAAATTCCAGTAATTTGAAATGATGGCTATCCATCAGGTCAAATGTTCCCCTTTTGTAGATTTGTTTGAAATCTAGCTTTGGAATTGAGGCATTTTTTACCTTATGCTCGATTTCGTTGTATTCGAATTCTTCAGCATTTAGGAGTTGTACTCCTTTCTTTTTTCCGAAGACGCTTATCATTTTGACATCTCGGGCTTCTTTCGGATTTTCATACCGAATACTAGCTAGTGTGACTAGTAGATGGTTCTAGAAAAATCATGTTTGGAACAGGATTCTTTTCTGGTCTTTCTAATGGTTAGAATCCATTAGTTTTCTTTGGTTTTACTGTAGCCACTTTCTTGTCCTTCAGTATATTTTTCATAGAATCCAGCGTTTTTTGTTGTTCAATGATTTTTCTACTAACACTTGTTAGCTTTTCTTCTTCCGTTTTTGGAAGTTCCTTGATATAATCCAGTTTGTTTTCCAATTTTTCTAATTGGTGGATTATAGCAGGTAGTTTTTCTAGATGATCTTGACATCTAGATAATTCTTTCTGCAGGTTCTGATATTTCTCATTAGAAGATTTCAGTAGAGAATTCAACTTCTCTAATATTAAATCAGACATTGTCCCCATTAGGGGATTCCCCTTTTTGAGCTCTTTGCAAGCTCTGATACCAGTGATTTGCGGATATAACCAATGCTCAGATAATCAAGAGGTTTTTGTTCCTCTTTCAGAGTATACAACAGATTTTCAATCTCCTGCTCAACTTTATAGATTCTTGTTTGAATTCTAAAGATGATATTCCAGTAACAGGAGTTTCTCTTTTAAGACTTTCTCTATAGTCTTTCAATTTTCTCAATTTTTCTCTTTCCTTTTTCAATTCTTTGCTAGAAATATTACAGATAGCAATTAACTCAAGTCTGTCAACGATCGAAATTATGAATAGTAAAAATTAACTACTTTCCTTTGAATATAGAGGATGAAGTTTAGCTGCAATTATAGTTTAGACAAATAGATTCAAGATTGGCCCACCACGCTTTATCAAAAATAATATAATTATGTAAGATAAAGGAAAAGGATAATGAAGAGGGGTATAAGTGAGATGAATAGTGAGTGGTTTTGAAAAGTAGGGAGAAAAAGTGGAAAGTTTTGTGTGAGTGGGGATAAAAATAAGTTGGTGGGGTGTATGGGAAGTATATTGCTAGATTTGGGGTGTATGAGAATTTTCCCTAAAAAATTTTACTTAAGTTAGAAGTAAAATAACAAAAAGTGTTTGATAAAATTTAATAAAACAGCTTCTTTTGAAATTTATAGAAATTGGTATAATTTAATAAAACTGCTTTTAGTTGGTAAACCCTATATTTGTTGTGTTTGTTTAATTTCAATAATTTCCTTGTATTAGAAACCTAGATCTCTAGCGCCTCCAGCGTAGTTCCAAAGGAGGATTCCAACTATGCCTACGTACTGAAATGTCTAATGAGTGGGTCTATTTCTATGTGCCATTGTGGATACTACCACTATCTTCTTGTCTATCTATAAATGACGACAGAAGTGTATGTAACAGCTTATTTTGGCTTCTGATGAATACACTATTTCGCTCCATGGGCTTGATTTAAAAAAAAAAAAATGTTGTTTATAGAAATTGGTAAAAAACAGCTTTCTTAAGCTAAAAGATACAGGTTCTTATGATGTCACGCCCCAAATTTCGAATAAAGAAATTCAAATCTGAAATGCGATAACTTAACCATTTACCCGAAATACATAGTAACATTTTCAATTTAATTTGAGCAACAACATAACCAAAAACATGATGTCAACAAAGACTCACTCACTCGAGTGGATCGAATATTACATCAACAAGTGTTCACAAAACTCGGGGGAAATGAAATACAAATGTAAACGCTCGCTAGGAGCGTACCACATACAGCAGTATGATAACAAAATAGGTTATAAATCTAAAATTGCTGCAACTACGCCTCGAACTCAGCCCTGGTGGTCCTGACCTGCAGGAATAACCGCTACACCATGGAGTAGTGCACCGGGTTGTAAACAACAAACCCGGTAAGCTTTTGAAGCTCGTATGAGTAAACTCAATTTAAAAGACACAAGCCCGCATGCTTGACAATTTCACCACACTAGAGTAATCAAAGCAATCCAAAAACAACTTCATAATTAATAAGATCCCAAGTCCCCCCATGGACGATAAAAGAAAGAAACCACACGAACTCTCTTTTAAAAATGCGTACTCATGGGCCTCCTGTAACCCACGTGTTACTCCCATGCAATACAATGACAGATAGACTAGAGCTCTAACTGAATCGTAACCTGTCACCTAGGCCGAGGTTCAGCCTTACAATAATACATGCCTCTGTCACTACTCTGACCCGGATCCGTAGATCCGAAAACATTTAAAGTCATACATGACTCGATATGATACACTCATAACTCATGTTCACTTTCAACACAATATAATCACCAATTACACAAAATGTTACATTTCAGTAAAGAGTAATTGCCCAAAACAATTACTTGAATAAAATCACAATTATTATGCATATCACAATGCCACACCATCAAGATATATATTTTACGTAAATATATATATACTTCACGTAAATATATATATATATATATACACACACACACGTAGTCATCCACTCAAGGATGCCACCAATACCAACTATAGTTCACAATCACAAAAACATCGAGAAACTCATTTTTATACTTAAAACTCATTTTCCATACCTATGAACCGCTGTCCTATCAACCATAGTCGATCAAGTTCATATTATTTAAAACAAATATTCATTTCCGAAAACGATTTACAATTTATCACATAATTCTGAAGAATAAATAAATTCGTTCGTAAATGAACCGCATGAGATTTACTCACCTCAAAATCCCGCTGCGTCTTCTCTTACCATAGAGATAAGGCATCGACTACTCTCCGTTAATCACCTAAAGAATGTACGTCACAACTTAGTAAATGAATCAAAAATGATTAAGTTTTGAACCCCCATTTTTGCACTAAAATCCCGAAAGTAACACAAAGCGACGCGAAACTTCATCCGAGACCACCTGAGGTCTCCGGAATACTTATACAATAAATATATCAAAACTACAAGTCGATCGGACGGTCGGATCCACACGGATCGAAAACCCTAAAACCCTAACATGCTCATACGATCTCCAAAATTTAAGTGTTGTATATCAATATGCTCGTATCGACAAGTAAATCAAAATCAGGAACAGAAACAATCCCTGAAATGGCCGGAAGCCGCCGGCACAGGCGGCACCCGCTAACCACCGAATTGGGTGGTATCTCTTCGTCTCATCATGGTGAAGAACTTTCATAACTAGCACAAGGTCTGAATCAAAGTAAAACAGGTCGAAAACCTACCCCGAAAGTCAATGAAATTGGAAATTTCCAATTTTTTGGCGAACTTGATTTCTCCGTCCACGCTTCAAATCGGTTCAAATCACTTGGAGAGCATGATCACCATCTTCTGGGCTTCTTGAAATGGTAGGTGGCTCAAGCTATGGTAGCCGGAGGAGGGAGAAATCAGCGTTGACTTCAAATTGGATTTTGGATCGAGTCGTATTTGTTACAGCGGTGGCTATGATGTGTTCATATTTTCCTATATTTCTATGCCTCTTAATCTTGATGTTTATGTTTAGTTCTCCTTATTTATGATTCATTTACATCTTTTAGTGTTTTTGTAGGTTTGTTCCATGGAAAGAAGAAAAGAAGCTAAAATGAGCTAACTAAGATTGAAAGGCAATGTGCAATCTGAGACTGGGAATCTGCCAGTGCAGAACATCCAAATTCTCCGAATTACTGGGAAAGTACCAAATCGAATTAGACAATGAGCCTTACATCATTGGAAAGCTACGGATGTCTACTTTATGTAGAACTTTACGGATCTCGATTTTGATACTACTGGAGAAAGTTATGATTATTTGAGTAAAGATAGGTCGGACAGGAAATCTGCTCGGGAATTTACAACCATTCGTGAGAACTCAAGTTCCATGGCACAAGCTGGTCAATCCTTGTGATGCCCCAGAAATTTGTATTTATTTTCCGAGGATTTTCCGGAATTTAATTTGTGGTTATTGGACGGTTTTGTGGCTCGTGGATGGAGTGGAAGCGTTTCGGACGAATTGTTATTCGGAAAGTATGACTTTAGGGGATTGCAAAGGTTGACTTTTGATACATTGAGATTCTCCGAAAACTTCCTTCATGAAAGTTGTAGAGCGCGTCGGTACGAGTTCGGGGACATGCGGAACGTCAAAATTAGAGCTCGTATGAGAAAGTTATGGCCATTGGAATAAGTTTCCGTTTTAGTATAAATAAGGAAAATCAGAAAATGAAATCATAATTCCACTTTCCATTTCCGGAAAGTCATTTTCTCTCTCTTTTCTCTCTCGGTCGATGCCTTCACTATCTGAGTTTTTCGTCTGACCCAACTCGGACCGGCCGACCCGACCCGACTTTTCCGTCGATTTCCGGCCATGAAATTTTCCAGATCATCCCGCCTCGGCCGTCTGCTCCTCCCTCTAGTGTCCTCTAGCAGCGATTCTCCTTCACGGCTGTGCTGCAAGGAGGCAAAGTTTGAGAATTTCTGACCCGACCAGAAATCCTTGTTCCGGTGACGGCACGGCTTCAAGTTTCCTTCTTTGGGTTCGTGGAAGCTTTCTAGATCAATCTGTGGTGTTTGTTTGGATCGATTTACGTGGAAATCGGTTCAACTCGGATTGAGCAAAAATTCAAAGCTTGTGAGGTAGTTTTCGACCCTTTCTGCTTGTTTTCTGACTTCGAGCTAGTTATGAAAATTCACAAGCATGCTTAGATGAACATTTTTGATGTTGGGAGTTTTGGGAAATAATAAGTTTTGTCCGGCGGCGGTGCGCCACCGCCTGTGGCGGCCTTCCGGCGGTGTTCTGGCCATCTAGGGGACTGTTTCTGGTATTATATATGTTGTACTCGTTGATACGAGCGGTTCAATATATGATATGCAAATTTTGGAGTTCGTATGGATTTGTTATGATTTTTGTCGTTTCATACCGGTGAATTTATTCAATCCGTGAGGATTTGAGCATCGGATCGACTTGTGGTTTGGACACATCGATAGTGGAAGTGTTCCGAAGGCTTTGGGAGGTCTCAGAAGTGGTTTCGCCTCAATTTGGCATTACTTTGAGATTTTGGTTCGATTTGGGGATTCGAACTTTATTTAATTATGATTCGTTAACTGAATCAGAGTTGTACTTCCTTAGGTACTTGACGAAGTATTCTTTGGATGGATATTTTGGTGATTTGGCTGCTTTGTTCTGTATTGAAGACGCAGCGGGAGTTTCGAGGTGAGTAATCTCACAATGTTCATTTACGAACGGGCTTACCTTATCGTTTTGATAGTTATTTAGTTAACTGCAAACTATAGTTGGTATTAGTAGTATTCCTGTGTGAATGTTTACGTGTATATATATTTACGTGAAATATATATGTGTAGGTGGATTTGTGTGATAAAACAATAATTATGGGTGCGTTCATTTTATTGTTTTGGGTGTGACTTTTCGTGAAACAATGTTTTGTAAAAAGGTTGATTTCTATTGTTTTGAAAAGTGTTGTGTATTGTGGAACATTTTAGTTCGCGGGTGATTTATTTAAATGTGGGTCTTGTACCGGGAGTAATTGATAGGGATCAATTACGGGAAATCTTTCATTTTAGATTCGTGTAACATTTTGGGTCCAGTGCGACTCCTTTAATGTTTTGGTATTTATACCGTGGATCCAGAGACTTACGAGTCGAGGATCGTGGATCACGAAATGTGATCGTGGGTGGGAAAATCGGGACTCTTCACGCCTTTGGCCGGGTTAGTGGATACGATCAGTTAGAGCTCTAGTCTGTCCGCCGTGATTTGTTTATTGATTTAAACGTGATTCGTGTGAGTTTATCTCGTGCTTTGTTTCTTGATTGAAACGTGATTCGTGTGAGTTTATCTCGTGCTTTGTTTCTTGATTGAAACGTGATTCGTGTGAGTTTTTCTCGTGCTTTGTTTCTTGATTGAAACGTGATTCGTGTGAGTTTATCTCGTGCTTTGTTTCTTGATTGAAGCGTGATTCGTGTGGGTTTATCCCGTGATTTGTGAAGCGTGTGGGTTTATCTCGTGATTTGTGAAGCTTGTGGGTTTATCCCGTGATTTGTGAAACGTGTGGGTTTATCCCGTAGTTTGTGAAACATGCGGGTTTTATCCCGTGATTTTGTGTGAGTTGTTTTGAGTTACTCATACGAGCTTGCAAAAGCTTACCGGGTTTGTTGTGTGACAACCCGGTACACTATTCAAACGGTGTAGGGGTTAATCCTGCAGGTTAGGATAATCGGGGCTGGAGTGGAGGTAGTGCCTTTGCAGCTTTTCGTTGTCTAAGCCACCATTGCATGTGGCTTCCTTTTGTAAAATACTGTTTTAGGTGGTATGTTGCATGATGCATTTTTCATTGTTGTAATAGAGGAGTCTTTTACAACTTTGTTTGTATGTGCAATACCATGTGACAATTGATGAGTAGTTCGGCCGAGGCTGAATCTCATCTTATTGTGTTCGGAGATAGTTGGAATGCTTGTTGTGATTTTGAAAATAGTTGACTATGGCAAGACCTTGAGTTTATTGATTGATTTGAAAATGAAATGTCATTTTAAATTTTGCATAAGAATGTTGCAATAGTTGGTATATCGATGCAGATACTGTGAGGACAGGACTCTGGACTCTTAGGTGGTTGTGCATAGTGCTGTAGTTTTGCAGAATTGTTGTTGCATTGGTATGTGATTGAAACAGGTGAGATGTTTAGATTACCTTCAAGTGGAATGGTAGGATGCATTAGAATTGCGATATTAGGTAAGGTACCTATATCGATTGTTGAGCTAGACGCATGTTGTACCTTGAGGTGTGGAGATTCGATGTTTAGGTCAGTCTTATCTCCAAGGTGTTATGTGGTGCAGCATATTTTATTGTGTCTATGCCGATGATGAAGTTTACAATGGATCCAGTGTGGTTGATCATAATGTTGTTGAAATAAAAGATGTGGCGATCAGTGTTAGTGTTTGGATTGCTTTCTGTATGGATTACAGAGAAACTTTGATCGGGGATAATTGACTAGTTCAATACCCTGTGGAGGCTTTGGAATGAGTTCTTTTCTTGCAGGGGAATCAGAATTGGATTGAGCATGATTTATACGTACTTGTGGGAGTGGTACGTCTAAATTTCGGAACGAAATTTCTTTAAGGGGGGTAGAATGTGATGCCCCGGAAATTCGTATTTATTTTCCGAGGATTTTTCGGAATCGAATTTGTAGTTATTGGACGATTTCGTGGCTCGTGGACGTGGAGAGGAAGTGTTTCGGACAAATAATTATTCGAAAAGTGTGGATTTACGGGGGGCACAAAGGTTGACTTTTGATACGTTGAGATTTCTGAAAACTTCCTCCACGAAAGTTGTAGAGCGCGTCGCTACGAGTTCGTGGACATGTGGAACGTGAAAATCGGAGTTCGTGTGAAGAAGTTATGGCCATTGGAAGAAGTTTCCATTTTGGTATAAATAAGGAATTTCTGAAAATATTTTCATAATTCCTCATTTCCTTTTTCGGAAACTCTCCTTCTCTCCGTTCTCTCTCCTCCCCGCAACCCAGACCCGACGGAAAACCGCCGACCCGACCCGACTGGTTCTCTCACCTCTGGCCACCTCTAGCGACGGGACAAGCCGAAACTGACTCATACTAGCCTCGTGCTTTGCTCTGTGGTATTGGTTTGCACGGTGGTTCACCGAAAAGTGGAGATCGCAGACGTGAACAGTGGCGCGCGGACTGACCCGACCGGAAATCCACTTTTCCGGTGACTTCTCGGCCGATCCTTCTCAGTTTTGGAATGTCCTCCTCCTTCTGATCATCCTCATACCCGCCTTGAGGGACGATTTTGCTTGTGGATTGGAAGATCAAGGGTTGAAGATCAGCGGTGCATAGTGAATCTGGAGCTTGATCAGACGGCAGTGATTAGTCGATCTTGTAAGCTTGATCTAGGACGATCTAGACTGATCTAGGCTTAGCTCCAGGTATGAAAGTTTCTCTACTCTTCATGATGATCATGTTTGTTGGTCATGATTTTCCGGTGGTCAAGTTTGACCCGGCGGCGGCGTTCGATATATAATATGCATTTTTTTGGAGATCGTATGAATATATTGTGATTTTACGGTTTTGGACCGTTTGATGATTCGATCCGTGAGGATCTGAGTGTCCGATCGACTTGTGGTTTGGACATATCGATTGTGGAAGTATTCCGGAGACTTTGGGAGGTCTCGGATGTGGTTTTGCCTCGATTGGCGCCACTTTGGGGATTTTAGTTCAAAACAGGGGTTTCGGACTTAAATCGTTTGTGAATTGTTACTAAGTTGAAACCGTATGTGATTAGGTACTTGACGAAGTATTTGGACGGTTATTTTGTGGATTGGCTGCTTTGTTCTATATTGAAGACGCAGCGGGAGTTTCGAGGTGAGTAATCTCACAAGGTTCATTAATGAACGGAATATCTTTATTTTTGAGAGTTATTTAGTAACTGCAAACTATAGTTGGTATTAGTAGGCATTCCTGAGCAGATGACTACGTATATATATATTTACGTGAAATATATATGTTTTGGTGGTTTGTGGATTTATGAAAACAATAGGCATGAATGATGCGTTTTATTGTTTTGGGTTGTGGCTTTTGGAAAACAAATGATTGTGGAAATGTTGATTTCGATTTGTTTTGAAAAGCGTTGAGATTTGGGAAAAGCGTTGAGATTTGGGTATGAAAACAATATGCATGAATTGATGCTCTTTATTGTTTTGTGTTATGGCTTTTCGGAAAACAATGATTATTGAAATGTTGATTTCGATTGTTTTGAAAAGCGTTGCGATTTGTGTAACATTTTGGGTCCAGTGTGACTCCTTTAATGTTTTATTCCATGGGACTGAAAAGTTCGAGGAATGAAGGTCTATGACCTTGGGCAGAATATCAGGTAATCACGTCTTTGGCCAAACGAGTGGTTACGTTTCAGTTAGAGCTCTAGTCTGTCTGCCATATAGGTAATTCATGGGGTAACGGGAACTGGTTATTGATAACTCATGACATTACGTGTTTTTAGGGAACAAGTGTGAATTGCTTCCTTATTAACGGTTTTTAGGGGGACAAGGTGCAAGTTGTTTTCTATGTTATATTTGATAGAAATCAAGGTGTGAGTTGCTTTCTATGGTACGATTGATAGAATTCAAGTGTGAGTTGTTTTCTATGTTACAATTGATAGAAACCAAGTAGTTTGTTGCTTTCTATGTTTCGTTTTAAAAGAAACCAAGGTGTGAGTTGCCTTCTTTTATTTCGATTTGAAAGGAAATTGAGGGTGGGTTGTTCTCCTTTATTTCGTGTTTTAGGGGATAAAAGCGTGATTTGGTTTCTTGATTGAAACGTGCAGGTTTGATCCCGTGATTTTGTGTGAGTTGTTTTGAGTTACTCATATAGGCTTGCAAAAGCTTACCGGGTTTGTTGTGTGACAACCCGGTACACTATTCAAACGGTGTAGGGGTTAATCCTACAGGTTAGGATAATCGGGGCTGGAGTGGAGGTAGTGCCTTTGCAGCTTTACGGTAGGAAGCCATTTTTGTGACTTTACCGTTGATAAGGACTTCCGTTGTATAGTTAACTCTGAGCAGCATTTACGTTTTATTTTGTTGTTGACAATTTAATTCGTAAGCTTATGTATTATATGACTCTGTGGGCGGGTCAATATTGACATAGTGGGTTCATTGCATCAATATGTATGTAGTTTAAAGGGAAAAAGTTTCCAGGTACTTGGTATTGATGGTTGAACGATCACGCATGTATAATTATGAGATTATATATCGATTTTTATTTGTGTTAAAAATTAGGGGCGTGACAGTTATCCCGTGATTTGTGAAGCGTGTGGGTTTATCCTGTGATTTGTGAAGCGTGTGGGTTTATCCTGTGATTTGTGAAGCGTGTGGGTTTATCCCGTGATTTGTGAAACGTGCGGGTTTTATCCCTTGATTTTGTGTGAGTTGTTTTGAGTTACTCATACGGGCTTGCAAAAGCTTACCGGGTTTGTTGTGTGACAACCCGGTACACTATTCAAACGGTGTAGGGGTTAATCCTGCAGATTAGGATAATCGGGGCTGGAATGGAGGTAGTGCATTTGCAGCTTTACGGTAGGAAGCCATTTTTGTGACTTTACCGTTGATAAGGACTTCCGTTGTATAGTTAACTCTGAGCAGCATTTACGTTTTATTTTGTTGTTGACAATTTAATTCGTAAGCTTATGTAATATATGACTCTGTGGGCGGGTCAATATTGACATGGTGGGTTCAATGCATCAATATGTATGTAGTTTATAGGGGAAAAAGTTTCCAGGTACTTGGTATTGATGGTTAAACGATCACACATGTATAATTATGAGATTATATATCGATTTTTATTTGTGTTAAAAATCAGGGGCGTGACAATCCTAATGTTTCAAGGAAGTTAATTCAGATGAAGATTCAATGATGAACTTATTCCTACTTCTACAAGAGATATTTCAAGGTTTTCCCATTATTCCAAATGAAGAAAGGAATCTAAACCCAAGTTTTACAAGGAAACATGAAGCCAAAGATGAGCAGAAAACTTCCCTATATAAGGGAGCACGAATTTACATGAGGAGGGAGTCTCGGGAGCACAATGTAGACGCCTAAGGAGCGGAGACGACTCACCCATCTTCCCCTTCTTTTCCCTTTCCATTCTTTTCATGTTTTTCCTATGTTTTATTTAGTTTTAT
Organism: Rosa rugosa; assembly: GCF_958449725.1. Lineage (NCBI taxonomy): Eukaryota > Viridiplantae > Streptophyta > Magnoliopsida > Rosales > Rosaceae > Rosa > Rosa rugosa. Next base: position 39,144,188 of record NC_084821.1, read on the forward strand.
TTTTCTAAACCTCTTTTCTAGGGCTAGGATAAGGCCCTAGCATGATTGTTTACATGTTTTGATATTCAATTGATGGATTAACAGTTTCTTTTTGATAAATTCTTAATCTCTGCTTGAATTGTTGCTTATGTTAAAGTTCTAATGATTCACGACCTTTAGGGCTTTGCATCTAGTTATCAGAAGATGAATTTGAGGCGTACCTGCAACATAATTCAAATTAGCTTCATGAGATAAAGAATTGTGAATTACATTATTGTCGTACCTGAAGTAATGGTTTGCATGATTCCCTTGTTTTCTAGAATGTAATGAGTCCTATATGTTAAATTTATGCTGTACCTGGATAGACTGCATGCTAGGATATACGACCTCTACCGTACCTGGAGAGAATCATACACTTAAGGAAAACTATGGTCTAAGTCTCGTTCCTGAACTTAGATACGGGAATTGTTATCTAAAGAAACGAAAGAATTCATTGATTGGTTCAAAACGTAGATAAGATTGCTTGTGGTTGATTCCGACACCCTAGGCTCATCATCATCATATTCTTACTTTTAATCATTATAGACTCTTTTCAATTTATTTAGATTCACTTTTTAAGTTGTTGTTTTCAAGTTATTTTCCCATTATCATAAACTCTTTCAAAACCGTGAAAGAGTCATTGTGTGTGTCTTAATCGATTTGTGCTTATTGTTTTGTGTGTTTTTCGTTTAATTAACTTAGGTTTTCATATTGTGAAGTGAACTAATATCCTCGTGGGAACGACAACCCCTTTTCTTCCATTACTATACTACATCCACCCTGTATATTTGCAGGAAATCCATCAGGCTACAGGCCGAGATAGGCTACAAGGCGACCACGGGGAAGAGCGCAAGGTCAAGGCAAAGCTAACCCCTGAATTTCACGTCCAAAGGTGACCGGAGGAGGGAGAAATGGCCGGAAAACAAGAAAGAGAGAAAACCGAGCTCGGGAGAGAGAGAGAGAGAGAGAACAAGGGCCGATTTCCAATTTTTTAAATTGTGTCATTGGTTGCAATTTTCGGATTTTTTTGGACTTTATACTAAAATGGAAAGTTTTTCCAAAATTCATTACTTATTCATACGAACTCCAATTTTTGCGTTCCGCTTATGCACAAACTCGTATCGACGCGATCTACGACTTTCGTGAAGGAAGTTGTCCCAAAATCCTAACGTACGTACAAAAAGTCAACCCCTAAATCGAAACATTCTGAGCGACTAATTGTTCGAAATAATTCAATTTCTCGATTAACCAAAAGAACGAGACATCGAAACCATAATTTGTACTAACTGGGATATTTATTAATTTCAAGAAAAATACAAGAAATTAATACGAAAATCCAGGTCATTACAATCTACCCTCCTTAAAGGAATTTCGTCCCGAAATTCAAGTACACTAATCAACAAAAAGTTGTGGATATCTAGTCCTCATGTTCGACTCTAACTCCCACGATGCATCACTGTCATCATGGTGACTCCACAACACCTTCACTAAGTCCACCTCCTTCCTACAAAGCCTCTTTGTCGACCTATCCAAGATACGAACAGGTTCTACATCAAAGGTCACATCTGCATTCACCTCGATAGTACCATAATCAATCACATGTGACTCATCTTGGATATACTTCCTCAGCATGGACACATGGAAGACATTATGTACACCAGACATATGAGGAGGTAAAGCAAGCCGATAAGCCAACTCTCTGACCCTCTCTAAAATCTCAAAGGGTCCAACATACCTTGGTGCCAACTTTTCCTTGCCAAATCTCACCACACCCTTCATGGGTGAGACCTTCAAGAACACATGGTCACCAACCTCAAACTCAACCTGTCTTCTCTTCAAATCAGCATAGCTCTTCTGCCTACTCTGTACGGTTTGGATCCAGTCTCGGATAATAGAGAACTTCTCGGTAGTCTCCTGAACAATCTCAGGACCCAAGAATTCTCTATCCCCAACTTCCGCCCAACAGACAGGAGTCCTACATGGCCTACCATAAAGAGCCTCATATGGTGCCATGCCGATACTAGAGTGATAACTGTTGTTGTAGGTGAACTCAACCAATGGTAGATGATCCTCCCAACTTCCCTTGAAGTCTAAAACACAAGCTCTCAACATATCTTCCATCACCTGGTTCACTCTCTCAATCTGCCCATCGGTATGTGGATGAAAAGCTGTACTCATATCTAAGGAAGTTCCAAAAGCCTTCTGGAAACTACCCAGAAATCTGAAGTGAAACGAGCATCCCGATCAGAAACAATCGATACCGGCACCCCGTGAAGTCTCACTATCACGTCAACGTACAACTTGCACAAATTATCACCCGAGTATGTCTTCGACACAGGAAGAAAGTGTGCTGACTTAGTCAAATGGCCAACAATCACCCACACTGCATCATGACTTTGCCTGGACCTAGGCCAGTCACAAAATCCATAGAGATCTGCTCCCACTTCCACACAGGGATAGGTAATGGCTTCAACATACTTGCATGTCTCTGGTGCTCTGCATTCACCTACTGGGTAAGGTAAGACATCTGGATACATATTCAGCCACATCTCTCTTCATCCCATTCCACCATAAATGCCTTCGTAGATCCATATACATCTTGGTGCTTCCCGGATGTACAGTGTATCGAGATCGATGTGCTACTCGAAGGATCTCCTCTTTGAGCTCATCACAAACCGGAACATACAATCTCGACCTAAACCTCAAACCACCATCATATCCAACTGTCCACTCAGAAGGACAATCATCAATCAAATTTGCAGCTAACTCTGCCAACTTTGCCCGTGGGAACTCATCCTGCGCTTGACCCTGAATAATCCAAGAAATCAAAGTAGGCTACACAGAAATACTACCAAGGAAGATCCTCTGCTCTCCTCCTGATGGTATAAGGTCAAACTCAGATGCAGTCTCCAACATGAGCCACTCCTGAACCATGGTAGAAGCAATAATACCCCTCAGTCTCCTACTCAAGGCATCCGCCACTACATTGGCCTTTCCGAGATGATACTCCAAGGTGAAGTCATAGTCCTTTATGAGCTCCATCTACCTTCTCTGTCTCATGTTCAACTCCTTCTGAGAGAACAAATACTTCAAACTCTTACGATCAGAAAAGAGTTCGAACTTCTCACCATACAAGTAATGCCTCCAAATCTTCAAGGCAAAAACCACAGCAGTCAGCTCTAAATCATGAGTGGGGTAGTTTCTATCATGAACCTTCAACTGTCTAGAGCCATAAGCAACAACACCGCCATGCTGCATCAACACACACCCAAACCCAGATGAGATGCATCACTGTAGATGACTAAACCACCACCTCTAGTGGGAATAGTCAACACTGGAGCCGTAGTCAATCTAGTCTTCAGCTCATTGAATGACTTCTCGCATTCCTCAGTCCATACAAACTGAACATCCTTCCTCGTCAACTTGGTCAAAGCCGAAGCAATACTAGAGAACCCCTAAATGAATCGCCGATAGTACCCAGCCAAACCAAGAAAGCTAAGAATCTCGATAACAGTAATGGGGCGACTCCAACTCATCACTGCCTCAACCTTTGAATGATCCACAGAGACCCCATCCTTCGATACCACATGAGCAAGAAACTTGACCTCCTCTTGCCAAAACTCACACTTCTCGAACTTGGCATACAACTTGTCCTTCCTAAGAACCTGTAGCACAATCCGCAGATGCTTATCATGATCCTCCAAAGACTAGGAGTAAATCAAGATATCATCCACGAATACTACAACAAACTAATCCAAGTACGGACTGAACATACGGTTCATCAAATCCATAAAAGCTACAGGTGCATTGGTTAGACCAAAAGGCATGACAACAAACTCATAATGTCCATACTTGGTCCTGAAAGCGGACTTAGGAATATCCTGATCTTTCACCCTCAACTGGTGATAACCGGATCTCAAATCGATCTTAGAGAATACAGTAGCCTCTCTGAGTTGGACGAACAAGTCATCAATCCTAGGCAAGGGATACCTATTCTTGATGGTCAACTTGTTCAACTGCCGATAATCCACACTCAAACGGAGTGAACAATCGTTCTTCTTCACAAACAATACCGGTGTGCCCTATGGAGAAACACTGGGTCTAATGAACCCCTGCCCAAGTAAACCCTCAATCTGAACCTTCAACTCTTGAAGTTCAGCTAGCGTCATCCGATAAGGTGCCTTTGATACAGGTGCAGTACCTGGTATCACATCGATAGCAAACTCCACAACCCTCTTCCGAGGTAACCTCGGTATCTCCTGGAACACATCAATATACTCGGAAACAACAGGAATATCTGCAATAACTGAAGCATTACTTACTAACTCTATATGGTCTAATACTCCAGCCCTCATAGCAGTATCAGATCTCAGACACCTATAACGAAACACAGGCTGTCCAGGGATATGGCACTACTAGAATTTTGTTCATAGACATCGGCCCAGAACCGATGTTAAACTAATTTTCGACCGATGTCTTAGTGGGTGTAGAGAAAGATATAGACATCAGTATAAGCGCGTTTTTAACCGATGTCCCAGACAACAACCAACATCGATTCTAAAAAACAAATCGATGTATAATCGTTATAATCATCATATTTTTGTATGTTAGGTATGTCTAATTCTTCATATTTTCACATTTTATGCTTAATAAAGTATATGTCGAACAATACCTACGTGAACATTTGCATCGATTTCTATTCCAGAAGCGATGTCCAGTACACTTGTAGACATCAGTTGCCATGAGTATTGTTTGTTCGTGGGCATTTTTACATGTAGCTTGGCACATTATTTTCTTAGGAACGATGTCTGTATCTTTAGGCATCATCGGTTTTTTTTAAGGACTGATGTTTCATTTAACACAGCACATCGTTTTCATTTAAGCAAAACGATGTTCAATGGTTTTATGTACATCGCTTACTTTTTCTAGAATCGATGTGTTGTTTCATTGTAGACATCGTTTTTGTTTTGTAAAATCGATGTGCACTGATTTTGAGTACATCGGTTCTGCGGACACAACTCGATACATTAATAATCATAAGACATCGATTTTCATTTTGATACTGATTTCTAATCTCTCAAGTGACTTCGTTTTCCTTGGCATTACTGTTTTGTTATGCTTTTATATACTTCACTTCATTTTGACAAGCGTGATGAGCTAAGTTTGCATCTAGCTGCTGCTGGGAAAAGAAATGCATTTCATAATCATCCAAAAATTAGGGCTTTCCATTAATTTTCTTTCCAAATTCATGATTGAACATATGTCACAAAAGAAAACCCCAAAACCTACAAAGGATATCCTAGAAACATATGAGCAACAATCTACAAAATTTCTACACCAAGCTTTGCTTCAAAGCAAAAAAATAGCCTTGCTCAAAATTCATCTTGGTAGTCAAGTGCAAGAGAAATATGTATTAAGCTAAAGGTTCACATGAAGTGAAGTTAACAGCGGTAACCAGACCAATGTGACTAGATCACCTTATCAGGCTTGCCCATCCATTTCACTTCACACCCTAGCTCTTCATATTTGGCAGCCAAATATTTCACAACTTGTAATCCAAGGCCCTGCAAGAGAATGACAAAGTCAATTTCACAGTGCAACATAAACCTAATGACAGTGATTTTTGGTATTACTAAACTCAACGAAAAGAAATACCGACATGACTGAGCTTAAAAGGTACTAAAAAGGCAGTGAATCTCAATACTAATATAACTGGACTTTACCAAATGTAAACACACATAAATTAATGACAAGAAAATTATAGATCCACCTATACCGAATGGCAAAAGACCGAACTAGTATAACATGAGTATTCGTGATTTTGAATCTAGTATAACATGAGTATTCATGATTTTGAATCTGCAAATGGAACAACTGAAAACATAATCCTGAAGAAACAGTCAATAGGGGAAGCGCAAAGAAAGAATCAATCAAGCAAAATAGGAATAAAGACAAGCCTCTTGGACTATTTCACTGACAAAATTCAAGCCTCTGGGTGACTGGGTCCAATGGCAGATCCTGCTAGTAAGTATCCAGTAATGACCTGAAAATATTCAAAAGTAAAAAAAGATAAATTTTTTGAAAAGAAGCAGTTCTAGAAGCAAAGAAAAAAACTCTGTACAAATGCCAAGGCCTCACTCTTGAGTTTAAACTATGTAGCTTTGACATTGTAGCTGCTGTTCTGCTTTAAACCTGCACAAAAGAGTTCAGTTAGCCCCAGCTTTTGGTACTTTGTATGGTTACGTTCACAAACAAATCAAAAGCATTTTGTGAACTAAATGTTTCCGGGGGAGTTGACAGTGTACCAATTCAAAAAAAGAAGAAAGAAAAGAAAAGCACAACCAATGCAAAGAAACTAAAAGAAAATAGTTACCTCAGTTGGGCCACCTCAAACAACGGCAAAATGAAGAATTCTCTCGTTCTCCTCATCATTTACAGTTGGCAGGCTAGCCTTTTCAAAGCATTCAATAACAGTTCTTCGTATCTTCTACTTCCTGCATGAGGCAAGTATCTCAAAATGAGTTAGTAACAAAGATGCATACATTGATTCCCACTACCTGAGAAACCTCATTCCAGAAGAGATAATTTTAAAGTATTGCAAGACATGAATATACAAGGTTGCAAAGGACATCACGTTCAAGAAATGGCAGTTCTCCATCACACCAGGAGTATTGAATGTATTAACATTTGCTCCCACAAATATTACAAGGTAGTCGTAGTCCACTCAAATATCTTTTTCCCCATTCTCTAAATTAGATTGGCAATAGACTTTCTTCTCTTTTACACACTCAGCTTCGGTGAATTGAAAGCCAATCTTTTTCTGTATAAAAACGTCAAGAAAATGAAGTTAAATGACAAGTAATTGAATTCTGGCAGGCATTGCAATCATACAAATTAATAGAGACTTTATCTGCAGGGATATGAACCTAATTTCCAGGTTAACATAACTTCAAGTTACAGCATGCACAAGCATGGTGGTGACTGGTGAGAGTTTGAAATATGGTACAAACCAATGTGAAGACCATTTTTCTTTGATCACGCATGACCCAAGACTCCGAAATTGATTATGCTTTGATCCCGGTTGTGCACCAAGTATTATCCATGACAAAAACAACTCATGAATTGAAGAAAGGAATCAACAACTGAAAAGATAAGTGGAGCATACATTATCAATTACTTGGTCTATTTTCCTGCAGTCTTTCTGCTCCTTTTCTTCTGTAAGGGTGCAAAAAGAGGTTCCCCACTTCCCCTGTTGTTATAATATAATTGGCCCGGATGTAAATGTTGAATTAGTGTTTAAGTATATTCTGCAAAAGAAGAAGAATTTAAAACTCCTATGTTTATCTGTGGGGAGAAAAAAAGACTGATAAGAAACCATGGGCATTTAACAGTACTACAATTCAACTTATGACATGTTGATTTACACTTTATGGCCATAATTTAGGTGACATCTCATAATCCAAGCTATCAACCAAATGTCAATTAGGAAAACAAAGACAAGTCACATCTAAGTGAAATCCTATTCCCAGTATGTTAATGACTAGACAAAAGTAAATTCCAAAAGAAAGAAAGTTCCATACAATGAATTGATCAGATTGCTCTTGGAGGTTTCTCTAACACTGCAGAAAAGTAGACCTCATCCTTTGATTTGGGAGAAATAACCCACTTGTGTTTCTTGTATCTCAACTGCAGAAACATATACATGAAATCATCCAAATCCTTTTTATTGCAGAAGAACCGGTCAATCCATAACAATCCGCCGGGCCTCAGAATTCGGTCCCAATCAAACAGGATGAAATCCAGCAACTGCAGGTCAATCCAGCCATCCAGAAACCCAGCGGTATGAATCAAGTCCATTATATTATCAAAGAAAGGTAGACGCTGATTCAATGTTACATACAGCGGAACCAAACCTCTTAATGCAATCATTTCATTGAAAGGAGCCCCAAGGTTAAGAGCAGTAGAGACTACTGTAACATTATTTTCTCTCATTCTTGCAGCATAAGTTCCTGTGCCAACACCAAAGTCAAGACCAATTCTTATCTCCCCAGGCTTAATAGCCCAAATTTCACTGATCAGGAAATCAACTGGTAGCGATTTATTGGTAATCATCCATCTAAATCCTGATCAAGCTAAACCCAAAAAGCTCAACTCACTATAATTTCTATAGGGCACCCTAATAATCCACTATAAACTCAAAGAAGGAAATCATTACAAACCAGAAAGCGGCATCTTCACGAGGAAGCTTCAATTCCACACACTTGGGACACCTGCAAATGGAAAATTAAAGCTTAATTCAACAAAAGTTCCAATCTTTCAAGCCATGAACATTCAAGAAATCTCATAATCAAGTATTTCTGATTCAGTAGCATCAAGATTATAGCTTTATTAATCAAAAAAATCATAAAGATTAGCGAAATTGAAAAAAAAAATTGAGAGTGAGAAATTGACATACTGAAGATTGGCGGGTTTGCTGCAACGAGCACACGACTGGGTGGCGACGTCGGCCATGATCGCATTTAGTAGCCTCAGGCGAGCTGTTAGACAAGAGGAGGAGGGGCTAGGGTTTGAGTTGAGAGGGAAAGTAGCTCCAATCTGGGCCAGACCAACATATTCAGATTATCAGGATACATTCATACATACAATTTCATTACTCTAGGAATTCAATTTCAATTTCAAATGGGTTATTCATGAATCAATCAGATTAAGAAGAAGAAGATAAGAAGAGAAGAAGAAGAGGAAGAGGAGTAGAAGAAGACGGAGAGGGAGACTGGGAGAGAGAGATACCTGGAGCTCGGAGACGGAGACTCGGATATGGGAGACCGGAGAGGCGGAGATGGAGATTTAGAGACGGCGGAGACCGAGACACGGAGTCACGGAGAGAGTCAGAAACGGCGCAGTTGAGTGCAGCTGGGTTGCTGTGTTCGGGTTTAGGGTTCCAACCCCGACTTCGGTGGGGCTTGAGAGGAAAGAACCATTCCTCTTTAATTTCTTCAACTCTGCCAATCTCAGATCGAGGCCGGGCTCAGGATTCAGAGTTGTTACTTCAATTTTATATCGAGGTCGGGATCTCGGCGCTTCAGATTCTGCCTGAGAATGGAGGAGGGAGGATTGTGATGGTGAGGAGGAGGAAGAGGAGCTCGAGTTTGGGTTGAGAATGGAGGTCGACACTGAGCTTAGGGTTTGTGTTTCAGTTTTGGGGTCGGGCGCAATTTTTTTTCTAAGTGTGAAAGTTTTGAGTTTTAGTCCCCGGTTCTTCATTTCACTTAAAAGACTTAGCGCTTTTTGCAAATATAGGTTCCCGCAAATTTTCGAACTAAATTTTTAACACCAGTCATTTTAAGAACTGATGTTAATGACATACATTTAAATCGGTATTTTCGTAAAACGATGTTAAATTACTTTTTTACATCGTGGGCAAGTCTAACCGATTTAAATGATGTGATGTAAATGAACAGATTTCTAGTAGTGTGGAAGGACACTATCATCTCAAAACAATCAATCATATCATGGTTCGGCCTCAACCAATCAATACCCAAGATCACATCGTACGTGTGGTCTGGAATCACAATCAAAAGCTGCAGAGAACTCTCTACCACAAATCACAATAGGGCATGCATCACAAATCATACTAAGCTCAAGAAAAACATCGAGAGGCGATGTAACACACAAATATCTAGCAAGAGGCATAAAAGTCAAACCCAACCCGCCTACCACAGAACTAGATATGAAAGAATGAGTCGCTCCAGTATCAAACAATACTCTAGCAAGGTAGTTAAAAACAGATAATGTACCTTCCACCCCAGAACCTTGCTGACCGATAGCGAATACCCTAGCCTAACCCAGAGGCAACTGTCTCTGCTGTGCCCTCTGCCCACCATCCTGAGGTCGAGTATACTCTCTGGCGAAATGTCGTGCCTGTCCACATCTAAAGCATATCCTGCTCTTCGGCTTTGTGCTCGCTCTGGAAAGATGTCCAACCTCGCCACAGTTGTAACATGTCAGAGGTGCAGCCGGTGCTGCTTGTCTGATAGGCCATTGCCTTCCCCTTTCCCTGTGGATCTTTTGAAGCAAAGGTCTCACTCTCATGCATCTTGGCCTCCTGGTCATGGGCCATAGCACTAGCAAAGATGGCTGTCTTCATAGGCAGCATAAGGGGGTACACAATCTCCCTGATCTCATGCCTTAGTCCCCGCAGAAACTTCTTGGCCAGGGACACTGTGTCCACCTGTGGGACGTACCGATACAATTGGGAGAACCGTGCCTCATAGTCTCTAACGCTCATATTCCCCTGAACTAGACCAATGAACTCAAGCTCCAACTGCTCCCTCACTGCAGCCAGAAAGTACTAGTCCTCGAAGATCTCCACAAAACCTTCCCATGTCAAGGCAGACACATCTACAGCCCGCTGTGTACCGCTCCACCACACTCGTGCCTCACCCTGGAGAAGATACGCAGCTATCTTCCATTTCTCGATCTCCATGCAGATGACCATCTCGAAGTATGTCTCCATGTTCTCAAATCACTGATCGACCAACATGTGAATTGTACCTCCCTGGAATGGGATCGCTCCTAGCTTATGAACCTCCTTAGCCAATCTAGCTAAGCAGATGGCCACCCCTACATCAACGACAGGTGGAACAGGCACCACGTACAGTACCTCCACCTCCTCCTCGTAGAAGTCCTCCACAGGAGGGACCCTGCCTCTACCCCTAGTTCTGCCCCCTCCTCGGGGCCTACCTCTGCCTCTAGCTCTGCCTCTCGAGAGGATCCATCACCTGAGAAGCATAGCAACACTTGGTTACTACTTGTATAAAACATAAACACAAGTATAAATTGAATACAAGACCACGTAAACCAAGACACTAACACAAGGAGGGCACACAAAGCTCCTAAGACGACCTAACGGTCAAGACGACACCTAACACTCCAACATACCCAATGACTATATCAATACTGAAGAGTATATGATGGGGATCCGCTGCAGACGGGCCATCATTTCATCAGTACTGACTATCACCAAATATGTACCTTACGCTCTGATACCAAACTGTCACGCCTCGAATTTTGAAAAAAGAAATTCAAATCCGAAACGCGATAACTTAACCATTTGCCCAAAATACATAGAAAATTTTTCAATTTAATCTGAGCAACAACATAACCAAAAACGAGATGTCAATAAAGACTCACTCACTCGAGGCGAATATTACATTAACAAGTGTTAACAAAACTCGAGGGGAATGAAATACAAATGTAAACGCTCGCTAGGAGCGCACCACATACAGCATTATGATAACAAAATAGATTATAAACCTAAAACTGCTGCAACTACGCCTCGAACTCAACCCTGGTGGTCCTGACCTGCAGGAATAACTGCTAAACCATGGAATAGAGCACCAAGTTGTAAACAACAAACCCGGTAAGCTTTTAAAGCTCGTATGAGTAAACTCAATTTAAAAGACACAAGCCTGCATGCTTGACAATTTCACCACACTAGAGTAATCAAAGCAATCCAAAAACAACATCATAATTAATAAGATCCCAAGTCCCCCCATGGACGATAAAAGAAAGAAACCACATGAACTCTCTTTTAAAAATGCGTACTCATGGGCCTCATGTAACCCACGTGTTACTCCCATGCAATACAATGGTAGACAAACTAGAGCTCTAACTAAATCGTAACCTGTCACCTTGGGCGAGGTTCAGCCTTATGATAATACTTGCCTCTGTCACTATTGTGACCTTGATCCATAGATCCGAAAACATTTAAAGTCGTACATGACTCAGCATGATACACTCATAACTCATGTACACTTTCAACACAATATAATCACCAATTACACAAAATGTTACATTCCTATAAAGAGTAATTGTACAAAACAATTACTTGAATAAAATCACAATTATTATGCATATCACAATGCCACACCATCAAGAGATATATTTGACGTAAATATATATATACATTGTCATCCACTCAGGGATGGCACTAATACCAACTATAGTTCACAATCACAAAAACATCAAGAAACTCATTTTTATACTTAAAACTCATTTTCCATACCTGTGAACCGCAGTCCTATGAACCGTAATCGATCGAGTTCACACTACTAGAATTTTTGCCTTTTACATCGGCCAGAAACCGATGTTAAAAAAAAACCATCCGATGTCTTAGTGGGTGATGTTAAAGATCACGAAAAAAAAGACATCGGTCAAAAACCGATGTCCAGTTCAAAAATAGACATCGAATAAGCTTATGGAACCGATGTAAAACCGTTATTATGATGACATATTAGTGTGTTTAGATATTGTTAAACCTTCATATTTTGACATTTAATGCTTAATGAAGTATAGGTCCAATAGCAGAAGTATTCAGTTTAACATCGTTACTCATATTAGAAACGATGTTTTATATGGTGTCAGACATCGGATTCTTTTCATTTGGCCTACGGTTTGTGAGGTTCACGCATATATTCCATATATCCCACTATTTAAGATTCAATCTACATTCCTTAGTATTGTATGAATGATGTGCAATATTATAAACATCGTTTCCTTTGATGAAGTGATGTCCATTTTACTTTATTACATCAGGTTTTAGGTTAACGACGATGTCCATATTAATAGTAGACATCGTTTCCCAAATTGTAAATCGATGTCCATTTTGATACTATACATTGTTTCCCAAATTGTGAATCGATGTCCATATTGATACTAGACATCGTTCCTTGTAGTTTACATCGACGTCCATTAGTTTTTTTTAACATCGCTTCTTACTCAATATGTCGTTATCCATGAAAAACGAGACATCGATTTTTGTTTCGAAACGGATACATTATCTCTTTATTGACATCGTTTTTGTAGTTTAACACTGATTTGAAACAGGTGTATATACATCATATCCTTTATATGAGATGATGTCCAGAAAATTTGTAATTGATGCTAAAATGCTTGTAATCCACATTTGACAACATGAAATTCCGAATTAATTGAATATGGGGCATTGCATTAACTTCTGTCCAACATCAGAATTGTTAATAGTTCCAAAAATAGGCAAAAACACCCCAACCTACATTGTTAATGCTCAAAGTCTGGCGGTAGCCAAACCTTCGTTTAACGCAGGTCCGGTGGGCGGACCGCTACTCTGTATACTTGGTGATCTTCGCTGGCTGTCAAATGAGAGACAGGGCGTCAGAGGGAGACCGCGTTCGGCGGTCTTCACTTCTCCGATGCCTAAGTCAGTCCATGCATATAGGCAGCATAACAATAAATGAGTAGTAGAATGCGTAAATAATGAAGAGAGAAGAGATGACCTATTTATAGGTGAGGAGAGGTCTGATCTTCTCTCTGTTTTCGATGTGGGACTAATGTGCTTCAGTTCTTAGTTTCAGTAGCTTCTGACGCCGTCTTGGAGCAGCGCGTGGCGGCGCGTCGGCGGTGATATGGGGACGACCCTGCGCTCAGGCCGTAGCCCGCTTGGCGGTCTATCCGTAGGACATTACTTTGGTGGGAGTTGATACTTCTGGCGGTATAATGAGCGTAGCTCATTATAGCTAATTATGCTTGCAAATGTACATGTAGGTACATACATCAAGGCTAGCCCAAAACAGACCATTGCAATAACTATATGCAGTTTAGTTCACCTGCAACTGTACAACGTTCTACTTCAAAATGGTTCTACAAAATCTAGCTAGCCTTACTCAAAATCACTTTGGTAGAGTCAGCATTTATAGCAAAGTCTGCAAATAGTCAGCTACTTCAGTGCGGACCTCGTCAAGTTCCTCTTGGGTGTATAGTACATTTGTTTCAAGCAATCTGATTATACGCAATCTTAAAGCATCAACCAGTGAACAGATTTTGGACATACAAACCAGGCCAAAATCGAATCAATACATCTTATTTCCCTTAAGTACATCATAAATTGAGTAAAACTACAACCTTTCTTGAAACATCAAGTATCCAGATTGCTTCATAGTATATACTAGAAAAAGGCGCCCGCGCGCTGCTGCGGGTTTTATTGTCAATTGATCTACATTACAATTTTGATATACTCTTATATTTTAATAACAATTGGAATTGTTTGAAATGAAGAAGTTTAGAACATGAAGAAAGATATAATTAAGGAAGTAACCCAAGGATAGGATCCTTAATCTTACACAATTCAATTAACCCTACATGGCACTCTCTTGACATTACAAAAGATCTAATACAAATTCAGAGGCATCTCTAGTATGACCTGTACCTCCAATATGCTCTTGATCCTCTCCTACCGCCCATTCCATAACCCCACTACAGATTAAGATTGCACAATGTAATATGTTAATAACTAATCTGAATTACAAATAAAAAATTTCATCCTTTAGCTTAAAGAGATTAACCAAAAACAAACCATAATGCTGAACTTAGCAATGAAAAAATCACATACAGCAAACACGAACCTACTCTTTTCGTGAAACTTTTTGTGGTCACTATTTCTCACAAACATGATAGAGCATTAATATTATAAACTACACTGCAATCAACCACTCTGTGGAAACCCGCTTATTCGATAAATTATCTTATATTCATGAAGAAAGATCTTCCAAACTTATGAAAGCCATCAGGTGAAGTGGTGAACATACTATAGAATTCATATATTCAAAATCCAGACTTCCATACATCCTGCCATAGGGGTGCATAGGACCACCATACTACATTTAATTCTCCACCAAAAGAAATAAATAAATAAACAAATAATTTTTTTTGTGACACAACAGCTTCTTTCCAGTTTTGGCCAATGTTCCTTTCCGCAGAAAGCAAAATATGCAATGGTAAATTACATTGATCAATTGATCAATGATCATACATATATCTCTAAGAATTAACAACAGAATTGGGTCCACAACCAAGCTATTATGTGTGTGTACTATGTGCGCAAAAAAATGCAATTTGAAACAGATATAGATAAACAGTAAATAAATAATGTCCAAACACTCAAAAGCTACTTTTGTAGTTTTTCAAATTACCAGAACACTCTTAAACATATAATGAGGATATAATGACTGCATATATAAGTATCACAATGGAGTTTCAAAAATGGGCAACAGCTTTGAAAAGCATATGATTATCCACATTATGGATCAAATTCCATAAGAGAAAACAATTCTATCAAAAACATTAGGCATACAAAATATCCATACTCAACTGCTATAAGCACCCTACCCATCACTGTTACCACATTCAGTTCTCAACTGGTAGTGTTAAAATCCCAAGCCCCCTACCCCCAAATATATTAAAGTTATATGTGCTCTCCCTTCAGAAGGACATACGTACTGCTATATTCAAACAACAAAGAAAACAATATGCTACTTGTTTCGCGATGATCATGAACTAATAACCATATCAAACATACAAAAATATTTGATCCATTTAATCAAATCTCATCAAAATTGACAAAAATTGATTCTTCAAAGTTAGCCAAACAGTAGATAAAGCATAACCTTAATTAGTCCCAGATACAAAAACAAACCGTTTAAATTTGTAATAAGTCCAATTTCTCTATTGGTTATGAATTAAGATTAACTGTCAAATAGAATTCAAAGACAGCAAATTGATTTCTAAATCAGTAATAAAACATGGATCTGTTGGACCTCCAAATGTTGAATAATCACCAAATTCATACGCTGCAGGTCTTTCTCTATTTCAATTCTTCTACATAAATCAGTTGCCAAAGATTAGCAGAACTCAGAAAATCAAATCAAGAATGAGTATCAGTATACACTTCTTAAGCACATGGTCGCGGTTGTGAAGATCTATACCTTGCAGCACAGAATTTAGACAAACAAACACAGATGGAGTCATCAAGTTACAGATTCATTTGTAGTCAATGTATTTTCAAAGAAATGGAAACTGAACAAAACAAAGGTGCAGTAAGCTTCTGTTTCTACTGAAGAATACGGTAACTAAGATAAGAAGCATGATAGGGAGAGAGGGAGAGAGATGACATCGGATGTATAGTGGTTCACCTTGCACTTGGAGCAAAGCTACGTCCACTTAGATATTTTACTATGAGTGAGTGTACATACATGTACATTTGCAAGCATAATTAGCTCTAACGGGCTACGCTCATTGTACCGCCGAAGGTACTGATTCCAACCAAAGGAATGACATGCAGACACACCGCCAGGCGGGCTACAGCCCCAACGTCGGACCACCTCCAGATCGCCGCCAACGCGCCGCCACGCGCCGCGCCAAGATGGCATCAGAAGCTTCTGAAACTGGGAATTGAAGCATATCAGTCCCACATCGAAAACAAAGAGAAGATCAACCTCTTCCTCACCTATAAAAGGTCCTCTCCTCTCTCCTCATTAATTAAGCATTCAATACTTTACCTGCTGTTACTTTGTCAACATAAATACATTGACTAACTTAGGCATCGGAGAGTTGAAGACCGCCCAACGCGGTCTCCCTCTGACTCCCTTTGTATTTTACTTGACAGGTAGCGGAGGCTTTGAGAACACCATAGGTATCGATCCGCCCACCGGATCAGCGTTAACAAAGGTTCAGCTACCGCCGAACTTTTAGACATTAACAGTGAGGTCAAGTGACCTTTGTAGTGATACAAGTGTGGGGATCATGGATCCATCCCTTACCAAGAAGGGGAGGACTCCCTTTTATAGCTAAAGGAGTCCCATTCCATTTACATATTCTCGATGTGGGACAATAATACATATATTTCTTCTCTTGAAGCCTCTTGGAGAGCATGGGAGGGTGGCCTCCCTACGAGGTACCGGTCGACCTCCACCATAGTGATGTAGCTCGGGTGTCGGACTACCGGATGCATGTCGTAGGCGAGACTAGCCATGTCGCGGGGCCCACCTAAGAGGTCGTTGCTTATGCTTGGCGGTATGTGATATAGGTAGTATGTACAAGTCCCCCAAGTCCCCGAGTAAGAGGCGCTTCTTGGTTGGGGAGTTTAAATGTGATGCCGCCAAGTATGAGTGATGACCTTGTTGAACGCCATACCCATACTAGTCCCCCAACTCCGTAAGTAAGAAGGGGCTCTATGGGTATGTTGGTGTCACGAGGCCCTCATCAAGCTAGTACCTGCAAATAAGATAAAAGTGTACAAAGAGCATATTGATTGCGCCAGGGCAATCTAGGTGACATTTGAGTCAAATGCACCTTGAGGTGCATGAATGTTTATGTGAGATGCATGTTACACAATGTGTGTATGTACATATTATGTAATGTTTGACATACGACGTATAAGTCAAAAATGTACGTGTTATGCTAGTATAACGAAGTGCATATGATGCAAAGATGTGTGATGAACACGATGACACATAATGATATGTAATGTTGTATGCACGTGATGCACATGTGTTACGATCGGGAGTGTTGTTACTCGCCGAGTCCCCCAAGTCACGCAGTTAGTAAAACGGGAATTCGGACTTAGATTATGTTCGACGATGCCGGTGAGACTAAGAATGAAGCCCCGGTATCGAAGTTACGTGTCATACTAGCGAGGTTATGGCAAAGACCATGATAGTCCCCCAAGTATGAATGTAAGAATTGCGATCGCTCATATTGAGCGAGCAGTAGGTTGTGTGAATTAGGTCCTATGGTCCTATTAATGGGATGTAAAAGAAATTTAATTGTTATGATCAACAATAGGTGAAAAATTTCAATATTTCCATTTATAGACCGTAGCACGGAAAGTATGAGCGTGCAGCTCAATGATAGTCTCGGGCGGGTACCACCCCTAGTGATAAGTGGTATGAATAAGTCCCCCAAGTATAGAGAATGCTCGGGAGGTGAGATGACTCAAAAGCAAAGGATTGGACCTTGGCTTATGTAAGGGAGCTACCCTTTAGTTATCTTATTGGGATACCTCGCTTGAGTAGAGGATTTATGAGGGCCTGTGGGCCTTGTGTATAACGACTCTGGTACCCGCTGTGGTAGAGTGAGGGCTTCATGCCTCTAGTACCCGATAGGGTAGAGTGAGGGCTTCATGCCTCTAGTACCCAATAAGGTAGCATGAGGGCTTGATGCTTCTAGTACCCGATAGGGTAGAGTGAGGGCTTCATGCCTCTCGTACCCGATAGGGTAGCATAAGGGCTTAATGCCTCTCGTACCCGATGGGGTGATTGATCCAATGATCCCGGTGGGGTAAGAGATTGGTGTCTCGTACCCGATGGAGTATTTCTGGCCTTGGGCCTCCGGTACCCTATGAGGGTGTCTGGCCTTGGGCCTCCCGTACCCGATGAGGGTTGGGCTGACTCGTATACCTAGTGGAGTAGATAGGCTCGGGGCCTCATGTACCCGATGAGGTGAGTGAGCCCGTGATCCTGGTGGGATTGATGAGGGCTTGAGCCTCCTTAACCCAATGGGGTTGAATGAGGGCCGGTAGGCCTCCTTTACCCGGTGGCGTGGCCCCGGGTAGATTGATGTAACCCCGTTGGGGTAACCGGTGGCCTTGGGCCTCGGTACCCGGTGGTATGGCCCCGGGTAGGATGATGTAACCCCGTTAGGGTAACCGGTGGCGTTGGCCTCCGGTTCCCGGTGGCATGGCCCCGGGTATAATGAGGGCTTGTGCCTCGTGACCCCATTGGGGTACCTCGCTCGGGGCGGGGATTTTAAGTGCCGCATGTTACTTAGTGTCACGTACATGTGTAGCAGTTTAATTGATTTGCAATCAAGTTAAAGTATGACATAAACGCGTAGGCATAATAGGATATGCTAGTTAAATTAGCAAGTGTCATAGGCATGCTTAGATTATTGTAGTCGTTATTGAAGCATGTAAAGCATTTGTATTAGCTCAAATTTAAAGAGCATAAGTGAGAACTTATCTGGAGCCGTCCGAGAGTGATGCAAATATTGTAAGAAAAACTGCAGTTGTCCAAATATAGGTGTCTATATTTTGGAGAGTAGCATCACATTAGAATGTGTAAGTGATATATCCGGATCGAGTGATCGGGACTCCTCAAAATAGAAAATAGATGTTAGCCCCCAGGGTGGCTAGTAAAAATATATAATTATGAGTGTAAAGTTTGAGTGCAGCAAATGTATGATAATTTGCCAAAGCCTCTAACCAATTAATGTGGCTACCACACGTAAATTGCATGACGTAATTTGTGCAGTCATGGTATGTGCTGTTCGAAATAGTACATATATGCCTTAATTAAAAAGGTTATGTAATCAAGCATAATAAGGTTTGAGAAATCATGCAATAGTAATAGAAATCATGTGATCACGTGGATTGCATGGTAATAGAAATCATGCAATAGTAGTCATAGGTGAACTTCTAGTTTGAACTTAAGAGTAATATATAGAATCGAAGTTGTGTTTGTGTGGTGTGGTGAGACCACGTATAACTAAAGCAAATGTGCTTGACTGGTGTGTATAGATATTTGTTTTTTGCATGTGTACACTTGCACGGTGATATGCTTGATCATGTGTATTTGGTAAGATAGCTGGTATCTAGGAATTGTCAAGAGATATGCTAGCCAATTTGATAATGGTAATTGATGAAATCATGCTAGAGCAACCAAGTGTTTTTGTCATGCTTGACATGTGTACTAAGGAAGCCATGTGATATTCTCATGGTAATGTACCCGTGTAATACTGCATGTAGTAGTGATGTACTAAGATGTGGTTGCAAGGCATTGTATCTAACAGCCTTTGACAGGTGTACATGAGACATAGATGATCACATGGGATGTAAAAAAAAATTCTACGTGTACCGTGGACGTATGCTAATGAATTTCAAGATGTGTAGTGTCAACAACTTAGCCAAGCTTAGCCCATGCAGCCAATAGAGAGACATGCTAAGATTATAATAAATATGGCATTCTGTGATGTTGCTCTGTGCGCGCAACAGAGAGAGCAAACTAATTGTATACGAAGGACTTAGCTCAGTGGATGCCGGAGGATTCTTCTGGGTATGAATCCAGTGACTCGATGATGGCGAGTTCTTGGAAACAAAGCGCTGCTAAACAGAGTTGGAGCCCGGGTGTTGAGAGCCAATATATATGTAATTCTGGATGCCGGAGGATTCTTCTGCTTCTCTTTTTTTTGCGCAACTGCTGCCCCATGATAGTCAGACTGAATTGATGATGCCCGACTGGGTTAGTGCAAACTCGGAAATGTTCATTGATGTTGTGAAGTCTGGACATGCTGGTCATGTGTGTCGTGAAGGTGAATTATGCATGAATTGCACTGTGCCTTGAGTTTGGTCAACGGGATCAGATGGAACAGAAGCCGCCCGGGTCTCTTCACTAGACTGTTGGGTGTGAAGAGAAGATTTGAGGGTGAATATCACTGAGTGACGAAGAAGTTTTGGTGAGCAGTGTGGACGTATGGAAGCAGGAGAAGTGTTGGTGAGAGCCCTCCAGGCTGGGCAGCTGGTAGTGTTCTGGTACCGGTGAGGGCATGGGTACCGGTAAGGGCTGGGGTATGAGGTACCGGGAGGTATGAGGTACCGGTGAGAGTATACTGGGGTATGAGGTATGAGGTGTGAGGTGCCGGAGGGATGCCGAGCTTAGAGCTTGACCCATTGGGATTCCGAGACCGAGATGGGTCAAGGTACAAAGATGGATCCTCCGGGATGTGCAGTGGATACCGGGCGGGGTCGCCGTGGTTGGTCTTGGTGATGCCGGGTGCCGGGATGAGAGGTAGCAAGACCTGAAAAAGTGAACTGGGTGCCGGATGCTTAGTGGATACCGGGCGGGGTCGCCGGGTTTCTTCCTTGGAAACTGAGTCTTCGGTGCTCAGGGAGCTTGGGTTGATGCATGAGGCCAAGAGAGTGCCGGAGAGTCATTCGGGTTCCGAATTTTGTCACCTAGAGGTGATGAAGCTTCTGGTAAGTCATTGAGGAAGACGTTGCCGGAGAGACATGGATGCCTGGAGAGTTCGGGTCTGCTGCCACTTGAACTCCAGTTAACATGGATGGGGATGCTGGTGAAAAGACAAACCTAGCGGGTCCCTGTATGAGCCAGGGTCTCCGGGGTGGGTCACTGGTCCACCGGGTGTCCAGAGATTGAGGTTGCCGGTGATGACGATCTGGGAGAAGGCGTGGGTGCCTAGATAAGATCGGGTACCGGGCTCTCAAGCATGACGTACAAGAGCGGGAGAGAGGTCTGTTACGTACCGGGAGTTGTTGACTCGGTGTTTGACTCGATGACGGAGCTTTGTGGATCCGGGAAGGTAAATGCCACCGAGACCCCTTGGTGAGTTGCTAAGGGAGCTAGCAGTGAGGTGATGGAGTTACCGGTGATGATCTCCGGGAAGTGAGGATGCTGTTGAGGAGGCCTGGTTCCCAGAAATTTCGAAGTACCGGGCGGGTTGCGCAATGGTACCCGTACGTGACTCGTTGAAGGATCCGGGAAGGTGAATGCCACCAAGACCCGTGGTGTGCAAGTGAAGCTTGATTCCCGCTGACTTGTGAAAGTCCCGGAGGCTTAGGAGTGGAAGTACCCGCTGACTCAAGTACCTGCATGTACCCATGTACCTGGATGGCTCGTGTACCCGGATGACTCACGTACCCGGATGGCTCTTGCTTAAGGTCGGAGGTTCATACCCTAACTCCTAGGGCCCCTCCTTCTAGCGCCAATGTTTCTACTGAAGAATACGGTAACTAAGATAAGAAGCATGATAGGGAGAGAGGGAGAGAGATGACACCGGATGTATAGTGGTTCACCTTGCACTCGGAGCAAAGCTACGTCCACTTAGATATTTTACTATGAGTGAGGTCAAGTGACCTTTGTAGTGATACAAGTGTGGGGATCATGGATCCATCCCTTACCAAGAAGGGGAGGACTCCCTTTTATAGCTAAAGGAGTCCCCTTCCATTTACATATTCTCGATGTGGGACAATAATACATATATTTCTTCTCTTGAAGTCTCTTGGAGAGCATGGGAGGGTGGCCTCCCTACGAGGTACCGGCCGACCTCCACCATAGTGAGGTAGCTCGGGTGTCGGACTACCGGATGCATGTCGTAGGCGAGACTAGCCATGTCGCGGGGCCCACCTAAGAGGTCGTTGCTTATGCTTGGCGGTATGTGATATAGGTAGTATGTACGGCTTCAAAGCTTCTATGAATTGGATTAGTAAGTGCTTATGATTCTTTTCTGAATAGATACAAAATCCCATACAAATAACTCTAGAAAATCCAGACTTAATTTAATTTAAATACTTCAAAGGTAAAGATTGATTAGTGAGATCGTCAAACCCATAGAGCAATAACCCTGTTTCATATACCATCTTTTAAGCATAAGAAGAGTTCCTCAACAGCATATAATCTCACACCAGCAGACCAGCTCATTTCAGTTTTCTACTCTACTCTCTGGCCATGGCTTTAAAATTGTACTAAAAAGTTCAAAACTTACAACTTCAAAGAAATTAATCCTCTAGAGTTCTCAGAAAAAGAAACCTTATCAAAAAATTTCTAAAGATTTAAACTTGAGCATGATTTCTCTGACAATTCTCATGCTAAATTCAACAAAAGTTTAGACAGCAAGAACACTTACCAAATGAGGTCTTCTTTGCCGAATCTATTCCTGCACAAAAAAATAACATGCATCAAGTAAAAACCCAGAACCCGCCCACCTAATTACCCTAATCAAAAGCAACTGGAGAAAAGGAACAAAAGCAAAGCATCGATGATCTGACCACAATTACCTTGATCAAAATCCAAATTCGCAAATTACAAGAAACAAAGCTCCGTCTGATGCCAAAAAAAAAAAAAAAAAATTATAAAAACCCCAAAAAAGAAATTGGTGAGAAAGAGCTTGCAATAATACCTGGGTTGCACCATCAAAAACTCCTCCAAACGACGACTCTATCTCTCGATCATGGAGGAAAACATTGATGTAATAATCGGTTGTAGCTGGGTTGTACCGATACGTACCCTCTCTCTCTCTTTTTTTCTCGGCTGCTGTACCTACATGTACGTTGCAAAGCATAATTAGCTATAATCAGACACACTCATCGTACCGCCAGAGGTACCAACTATCATCAAAGGAGTAACCCACAGATAGGCAGCCAGGCGGGCCACGGCCGGAGCACAAGAGTTCCCCAGGATCACCGCTGACGCGCCGCCACGCACTCTGCCAAGACGGCATCAGAAGCTACTGAAACTGGGAACTGAAGCACATCAGTCCCACATCGAAAACAAGGAGAAGATCAGACCTCTCCTCACCTATAAAAGGTCCTCTCTTCTCCCTTCATTAAATTACGCATTAACTCTCATTTATTACTATGCTGCCTATATATATCAACTGACTTAGGCATCGGAGAAGTGAAGACCGCCCAGCGCGGTCTCCCTCTGACGCCCTGCCTTTCATTTGGCAGCTAGCAGGAATCACCAAGTATACAGAGTAGCGGTCCGCCCGCCGGACCCGCGTTAAACGAAGGCTTGGCTACCGCCAGACTTTGAGCATTAACATTGGCGCCGTCTGTGGGAATCCTTGAACAAGAGGTCATCCCATCACAACTACCATGACTAGCGGTAGCGGGGGAAACGTCCATGAGCAGGCAGACCAGTCCGCCATCCCCCAACCATCCAATCCAGCGGTAGGTGTTAACCGCGCACTATTCAACACCCCAACTAACCCTGGCGGTGAGACGGATCCAGGCAGCAGCCGCCCACCAGGCCAGGACCTCGCCGCCATGTACGAGTTGGCACTGGCAGACCTTCACAAGGCAAACAGAGAACGTGAAGAGGAGCGCAGAGAGAAGACCGAGGCCCAAAAGCAGGTGGCTGCGCTGATGTCACGTTTTGATGACCTGAAAAGGACGTTAGAAAGAACCGCCAACCCGGTACAAAGCGAGCATTCGTATAGTACAAGGAGTAGTCATCCCAACGCTGGTACATTGGGACCGGAACCAGTTGTACAGATGCAGGTCCCGCTGGACCCCCCTGAACTACTGGGGATGGGACCACCGCCCATTCCCCAACTCATGTTGGAGCAGGAAGCAGAGTCGGTACCACGCACCAACCGCTCGGAAATTAGGGCAAGAACTGAGGGTGGTCCGCCTGCGCCAAGGCATAGGCAGACCCAGCGGAGTACATGTGCCGGACCCGCTGGCGACGCAACAGCCCAAATTCTGGAGAGGATGCAGCAGTTGGAACAAAGGCTGGTCCGGGCGGAGTCGGGCGCCGCGCCATCAACTCAAAGTCCACTTTTCACGTCCAGACCAGGGCCCTTCACAGCTGCAATCCTACAGGCTATCAGGCCTGCGTACGCAAAAACTCCAAAAATGTCGCATTACAGCGGTACAACCGACCCCTTCGTCCATATGGACACCTTCAAGAAGGTCACCAACAACAAGGGATTTGACGACCCCACTCTGTGCCACTTGTTCAGCGAAACACTGGACGGGGAGGCAATGAATTGGTTCTTCGAATGTCCGCCAGGATCCATCGACTCATTCAACGCACTGTCACATACCTTCCTCTCCCGGTTCATCTTACTGTCCGCCGGACATCATAACACGAGTCAGCTGTTCAGCGTCAAACAGGGAGAGAATGAGTCACTCAAGGCATTCGTCACAAGGTGGCGAACGGCGGCATCTCAGTGCCGCGATCTGGACAAATCGATGGCATCGGCGGCCTTCAAGCAAGGACTCCTCAAAGGGCCGTTCCTCTATCACCTCAACTACAATCATCCAAATGCGGCATATCACCATATCATGAGTGAGGCGGTCATTCACGCCCAGGCGGAATTCATTACATATGGAGAAGTCCCACCGCCACCGGTAACGCCAGCAAAGGCCACACAGCCTACCTCCAGTCATGAAACCGTTAATAAGGCACCCGCCGCATCACCAACTGACAAGAAGAGGGAATCGCCACAGGGTCACTACCAGAACAAGCGGCAGAAGGATCAATACCACAAGGGAAACCGCCCAACCCAGGAAGATAACCGCAACAGGCAAACGGAGTCTTCTCAACGGTATGCAGTGTTCACGGTCCTCACAACCTCGTACGAGGAAATATACAATCAGTGCAAGGATCAGATCCCGCCACCTCCTCCAGCAAAATACCCAAAGACGGGCAAACCCAAAAACACCGGCAGATGGTGCAAATACCACGAGGACAGCGGCCACAATACCAACAGCTGCAACGCACTCAAGACGGCAATTGAGACCTTGTACCGTGAAGGCAAGATGGAACAGTTCAAGGTGCGCCAACCGCCACCAGTGATCGCCAACGTAGAGACGTTGGGCCGCATCAACACAATCGACGGCGGTGCTCCAATCAAAGGCTTGTCTCACAGAGCCAGGAAGCGTTACGCACGCGTTAATCACCCAAAGGAAGTCTGCAATATCCGCTACGAGAGATCCGCCAAGGTCCCAAAGGTTGGTTGGGAACCTATCACATTCTCTGAGGAGGAAGAGCGCGGGGTGCACCTACCCCATGATGACCCCTTCTTGGTCGACGCCATTCTTGGTAGGTTCTCAATGGGGAGAATATTGGTAGATAGCGGGTCCGCTGTCAACGTCATATTCAGCGGTTGCTACAGCCATCTCAAGCGGAATAACAAGTTGCTCCAGGATCATGAGCCACTGCTCAGCTTCTCTGGTGACGTCACACAGCCGCTTGGTTCTGACTACATGCGGTTGACTATTGGCACTAGTCCGTGTGTAGCGGAGGTACATACAGAATTTATAATCGTTGATTGTCTCAGCTCATATAATGCCATCCTCGGACGACCGGCGCTCAACAAGCTTAAGTGCATTATCGCCGGGTACATGCTTCTCCTGAAGTTCCCCACACCTAACGGCACTGGCAGTGCGAGGGGAAGCCAGCAGTTGGCACGCGAGTGTTATTCAACGACTATGGCACGGTCAACACGCCGCCATGATGTCCTAACGGTAGGAAACCAGGCACCGCCACCAAATATCTTCGAGGACCCTAGGGATGAGGAGAAGAAGTATGTAAGGAAGGAGCCGGTCAACCCGGACACATCCTTGAAGGTTGTCTGTATCTCGGACGAGCACCCTGAGCGGACGGTCCGTATAGGCGCCCAACTAGATCCAGAAGTAGAGGCAGAACTCATTCAATTCCAACGTCATAACGCCTCCGTCTTTGCATGGTCCTACGCGGACATGCCAGGTATCTCCCCTGAGATTATCACTCATAAACTGACCATCAAACCCTCTTTTTATCCCATCAAGCAGAAGCGGAGGGCCTTCGATGAAGAAAAATACCAGGCAATCGGAGAAGAGGTCGCCAAACTCCAGGACATTGGATTCATCCGCCAAGTCATCTATCCCCAGTGGATCTCAAATTTGGTGATGGTCAAAAAACCCAGCGGCAAGTGGCGGATGTGTGTTGACTTCAAAAACCTCAACAAGGCATGCCCAAAGGATAGTTTCCCGCTACCCCGTATCGATCAGCTGGTCGATTCCACCGCCGGGCATGAGCTCCTCAGCATGATGGACGCTTTCTCCGGATACAATCAGATCAAAATGCACCCTAGCGACCAGGAATGCACAACCTTCACCACCGACAAAGGCCTCTACTGCTACAATGTCATGCCTTTCGGTCTGAAGAACGCCGGTGCCACTTACCAGCGGTTGATGAACGCCATGTTCGCGGAGCATCTGGGAAAAATCATCGAGGTCTACGTAGACGACATGCTAGTTAAGAGCATAAAGGCCGGCGGACATGTGGCAAACCTCAGGATCATAGTAACCATTCTCTTGGCCTATGGTATGCGCCTCAACCCGGAAAAATGTTTCTTTGCGGTCACCGCTAGCAAATTCCTGGGATACATTGTCAGCGAGCGGGGCATCGAGGCTAACCCAGACAAGGTCCAGGCCATCCTTGACTTGGCGGACCCAGAGTACAAGGTGCACGTCCAATGCCTCCAGGGCAAGTTAACCGCCCTTTCTCGATTCATCTCTCGACTCACTGACAAGTGTGCCCCATTCTTCAAACTCCTCAAAACAACGCACAAGAAGGTCATCGACTGGAATCCGGAATGTCAGGCGGCGTTCCAGGGCCTGAAGGAATATCTGGCGACAGTCCCTCTCCTCTCTGTCCCTGTCCAAGGAGAAACCCTATTCATATAACTAGCGGTATCTGCATCAGCGGTAAGTTGCGCAATTGTCCGAAGGCAAGGCCAAGATGAGCTCCCGGTTTTCTACGCCGGCAGAGGCATGAACGGAGCGGAGACAAGGTATCCTCCCTTGGAACAACTGGCCCTTGCACTTATCGTTGCCGCCAGGCGCCTCCGCCAGTACTTCCAGGCCCACACGATCCATGTGTTAACAAATCAACCGCTGAGACAAGTAATGCAGAACCCTGAACACTCGGGGCGCCTCAGCAAGTGGGCCATCGAGCTCAGCGAGTTCGACATAGAATACAAACCAAGAACCGCCATAAAGGGCCAGGCAGTGGCGGACTTCATCGCTGAACTCACCGAACGTCAACCTGAACCCGGTGTAGAGATGGTACCTGGAGCGGAAGTGGTAACCGTCGGGGAGGCAGGTCCCCTCCAGTCGGATTGGAACCTACATGTGGACGGATCCGCCAGCGCCAAGGCCAGCGGCGCCGGAGTCATCCTAACAGGACCCGGGGGACTGAACGCGGGGTACGCGTTGAAATTCAACTTCAAAGCTTCAAACAATGTGGCAGAGTACGAGGCACTGATCGTCGGTCTACTTCTCGCCATTGACTCGGGGGCTGACAGCGTCAACATATTCAGCGACTCTCAATTAGTCGTTAACCAGGTCAACGACAGCTTCCAGGCAAAGGACCAGCAGCTGGCGGCATACTTGGGATATGTCAAAACGTTGCTCAAAAAGTTCAACTTTCACACCATCACACAAATTCCCAGGGAAAAGAACGCGAAGGCTGATTCCCGGGCAAGACTGGCAACCGCCCAGCCATATCAAAGTCCAGCGGACACAAAGGTGGAATGCCTTGACAAGCCAAGCATCACGAAAACCCTAGCGGAGATCTTCAACATTGAAATCAACCCCAGCTGGATGGACGAGATCACTGCATACAAGCGCAGCGGCACACTACCAGAGGATAAGGTCAGGGCACGCCAAATTCAGCGGAGAGCAACCCGCTACAATATCCAGAATGGCAAGCTTTACCGACAGGGGTTCACTCACCCCAACCTCCGCTGTTTAACCCCGGAGGAAGGAAAGGTCGTGTTGGCAGGAATCCACGGCGGGGAGTGCGGAAACCACTCGGGCGCCAGATCCCTGGCCAATCGTACAATGCGACAGGGCTACTTTTGGCCTACGCTTGGTGAGGACGCCCGGCAGGTGTCAAGATCTTGCCACAAATGCCAGCAGTTCGCCGATCTCCCGCATGCGCCAGCTGAACCACTTTCAGTCATCATCGGTCCATGGGTCCACTCTACATGGGGCCTCGACTTAATGGGAAAATTCCCAACCGCCAAGGGACAGTTCAAGTACATCATTGTCGCTATCGACTACAACAGCAAGTGGATAGAGGCAGAGCCACTGACGGCCATCACTACCGCCAAAGTCATTCACTTCCTCTGGAAAAACATTTACTGCCGCTATGGTGTCCCACACACAATCATTACAGACAACGGCACACAGTTCAACAATGAGGAGCTCATTTCGTTCACCGCCAATCTGGGCACCAGGATGAGCTTTGCCTCTGTCGCCCACCCCCAAACCAACGGCCAGGTCGAAGCGGCAAACAAGATAATCAAGAAGCTGCTAAAAAAGAAACTCGACACTGCCAAGGGCCTGTGGGCGGAAAAGCTTCCAGAAGTGCTATGGGCCATCAGAACGACTCCATCCTCCGCCACTGGTGAAACCCCCTTTTGTATGACGTTCGGAACTGAGGCCGTTCTGCCTGTCGAGGTGGCTCAACCCACCGCTCGGGTCGAATGCTACCACCCAGAGACCAACGGCGATGGCATCAACCTGGGTTTGGACCTCCTAGAGGAAAAACGACACAAGGCCCATTTGCAAAACCTGCAAAACAAACAACGAGTTTCGCGTTTCTACAACGCCAGAGTCAAGGCCCGCAACCTCCAACTGGGGGACTGGGTAATGAAGGAAGTCATTCCAGTACCAACAAAACTCCGCCCAACTTGGGAAGGTCCATATAAAATAGTAGAAGTCGTTAGTCCAGGCACCTTCTACTTAATGGACAAGGATGGAGTCACTACGACCCACCCTTGGAATACCGAACACCTTCGGTATTACTACAAATAGTCATGTCGCTACCCAGGAGCATCTTGACTTAGCTAAATTTTTGTTCAATATTTAGCTAAGGGAAGCTACCCAACGGGTACATCCCCACTTTTGTTAACACTGACCAGTCAGTTATCAATGAAACGAGGAATTATTCAAACCATTGTTACCAAGTCTAGCACTGAGGGCAGCTGGCAACGCCGGCAATCGTCAGCGGACCTCGTCCGCTACGTTGTGCACTTGGACCAATCTTAATTCCTTTAATTTTTCATTGATTGCAAAAGAACATCCTAAGTCAAAACTCTAGCGGTATAGACATGTCATCACACAACGTCAAAAATTCCATATTTCATATATTTAGGGCTGGGACTCCCCACCCAAAAATTGTTCATTACATTAAAAAAAAAAAAAAACAACACAACAAAAGTACATATATTTTCAGCCTCAGCGGCTACACAGTCAAAACAGGGCACGTCCGGCATGTCAGGGGTTGGCCTCGGCGTCGCCTACTTCGGCCTGCGACGGCTGTTCACGGCTTGCTTGGTCGGTCCCTCGAGCGGTGGGACTTGGCGTCTCAATGGTCCCATCCGCCGGAGTCTGATACCCACTGCCTGAGCTGCCACATCCTGCTGGGGGACTGGGTACTGGCGGGGGTCTCTTCGTCGGCGCTGCATTTTTTGCCTGCGGCGCCTTGGGCAGGGACGCCTTGGCCCAATCAATGGCACCCTTCGCTCGCAACATCTCGACATTCGCCAGGGCGCCGGCCTTCGCCGCTTCATTCAACGCGTTTTTGTATTCCGCGCTCTGCTTGAAATTCTCCACAGCGGCGGCGGCGGCTCGGCTTCCATCATCCCTCAGCCGGGTCAGCTCACCCTCCAGTCTCTTCACTTCCCCTTGCCTGGCGGCAGACTCCCGCTGCAGGATGTCAATTTTCTTCTCCTTGGCGGTCACACGCTCTTGCAGCAAGGCCCTGTCTTGCTCCAGCTGGGAGACTTGATCATTTCGTTCTATGTCCCGCTGGATGGCGACGTCTAGCTTGCCTCGAGCGTCCGCCGCGTCACAGTCTGCCTTCATCAGGCGTCGCTCCACATCTGCCAGCCTGTCCTTGGCTTCCCCCAGCTCCCTCTCAAGCCTCTTAACCTCCTCCCGGAGCTGACCCTCAATTCGAGGTTGCTTGGGCGCCGCCAAGAACATTTCGTTCAGCCCCACCGCCAGATGCCCAAAGGCTGAACTAAAGGGCGACTGCTCGATCGCCGTTGGCCGCGTCATCCCTGCCAGACCGCCGAACCCCAACCGCTCGCACAAATGGTAGAGAAACTCCCGCTCGCTGTCGGTCATGAACTCGGTGAAGGCAGCGAACGAGTCCAGATCGCTCACGGGCATTTCTCTCTCGGCCGTCACAGGAGCCTTCGACGGGCCTTGTCGGCTCTTCTTTTGCCTGTGGACCTCGATGGTCTCGTCATCATCCTCCTCCCCGCCTGAGTCACACTGGCGCCGCTTCCGCAGAATCCCCCGTGCATCTCCAGTGGCCGCAGCCCTGGACCCCATCGGCGGTTGTCTCCCCACCGCAGTCGCGGCAGCCCCTGCCGGCGCCAGAACTCTTTCTTTCTGCGGCCCACGTCGAGTGCCAACCGCTCTTTCCTTCTGCGGCACGGTAGAGGATCCCTTTTTTCCCCCGCCCGCATTCCCATCCCCCTGCACGCTGGGCAGACCGTCGGCCCCTAGGTGCGAGTGGTGCGGCACGGGCAGCGTCACCGCAACCTCGGATGCGCTCACCTCCAGCGTCTCCGGGTTCACAACTGTCATCTGGGCCGCCTCGCCTGAAGCATACATTGTCTCCAGGAAGTTGTCTATCTCCGCGCGATCCATAGCTTTGTCAAAGGCGTCACGGCTCGCTTTGTTGCCTGGCGGAGTCTTTGAGAACATGCAAACACTTGTCAGCTATAACCAAGTTATCAAAAGATACAATGTGGCGGAGGCCTCTTACCAATGGCGCGCGTTAGCTGCTGATCGACCAACAGCTCCCAGCCGGTGAGGAGACGGAAGTCCAGCAAATTGCGGTTCTTCCAACAACCTTTGATACGCGCAACCCGGCACTCTTCCTCCCGCGTCAGATTGTAGCGCAGGCCCGCTGTAAAACAACAGAAAGTGTCAGTCAAACGATTGCAACATGTATACCATAAACCGCCAGCTATGTTCAGCGGAGATCGACGGACAACCTCGGATTGGCTGAAACTCCGACTTAATCCTAAATGTCGGCTCCCCCTGGTTGGACTCCGCTTGATACTCCCACCTCGTCGTGGCCACGCAAAACGTCCCCCGCCAGTAGGACATCGAATCCCTCAAATTCTCTATCAGCTTGGGCGCTCCCTGCCGGCGGCTCAAATTTACTTGCCCCCTACACCCTTGGCGATTAATGTACACCAGTTCGTAGAAGTGCAAAACCTCCGCCACCGTCGGCCCCTCGCACCCGGATAGCCGCCACAAGGAGTTCATCGCCAGCATCAACCGCCACATGTTGGGACAGATCTGCCCAAAAGCGACGCCGAACTCACACACCAGGATCTGAAGGTTGGGCACTAGTGGCAACGTCACTCCTTGGCGGAATATTGCCTCGTGAACGGCGGCGAACCCCGCTGGAAGAATTGAGGCCTTTTCGTCCGCAGTCGGTTGGCGCAGCTTCACCACTCCCGGCAGCCGGTATGTCCGTTTCATCCGGTTGACCACGGCGGCAGTCATCCGCCCTCCCGCCTCGTCGACGGGGGTCCCATCCGGAAGCACCCACGCCGACTCTGTTTCCTCCCCCGTCACGTTTCCCCTTCAGCAGAACCACTGGCGGCACTATTACTTGCTAGCCGCTCCTCACTCCTCTCCCGCGCAGCAGCTTCCTCACCCGCCCTAGAACTCTCCGGACGCGACGTACGGCCCATGACAACTTCCCAGGGTATGGTTTGCAGCGGCTCGATGTCTAACGGCTCTGGCAGTGAGGTTCCTGCACGGGCAGACGGACGCAACGAGTCAATAAAAACCCTATCCGCCGCACTGATTGACACGTCAGACCCGGAGTCCTCACTGCTCGAGATCTCTACGACGTTGGCCATCCCAAAAACCCTAAAACCCAAATCAGTTAGCCCACAGAAGGATCTAACCTATCCCTATATCAGCCATAGCAAAGCACCACGAACAGCTACCCAGAAAATACCAAAACATGAACAAACCCCCCCCCTCAACCCAGATTCAACCATCTAGCAAAACCCTAACTATCAACTCTCTGTCAAAGCATCATAACCTACCTCAAATCTCATCTTACACCCCCGAAGAGCATCAAGAAACCCAGTTCACACACCAATCCCAGACACAAATACCAAACCCACAATTCGACAACAACACAAAACCGAAGAGAAGGATAACCAGAACACTAACCTGTCGTTAACTCGCCGGCGTACTGATGCTCGCTATGCCCCGACGACGGAAATTTTCGTCTCTTCGACCACGAGAACTCCACCAACTCATGGCACTCTCTCTGCAAATCTCGGCTGGGCAGAGCTTGAAGACGACAAACAGTTCGAATGGATTTTCTGATCTCCTTTCTCAATACGTTCCCCCCCTTTTATGTCAACATCAGCGGCTTTTGGGCCATCCGCTAGAAAACGACATCACATCCCAGCCGTCCACGTGTCCCCTGTCCGCACTAACCCTCCGGGTTAACCGAGGCGTCGCCTCGGTTACGAAATCCATCATTACTCGCATTAATGACGAGAAGACGGCCGGACTGAGGAGACGCGTCTCCACACGCTAACCCTCTAGTTACTTGCCACGTGTCAAGGTGTATCACGAAAGCAATCCAGGGTACACCCCTCTCCAAGTGAGTCTCCGCTGAGCGAAACCCCGCCAGCGGAACTTCTCACTTGTCCTCTCCAAGTGAGTCTCCGCTGAGCGAAACCCCGCCAGCGGAACTTCTCACTTGTCCTCTCCAAGTGAGTCTCCGCTGAGCGAAACCCCGCCAGCGGAACTTCTCACTTGTCCTCTCCAAGTAAGTCTCCGCTGAGCGAAACCCCGCCAGCGAAACTTCTCACTTATCCTCTCCTAGTGACGTTCTCCGCCGGGCAGAACCCCGCCAGCAGAACTTTTCATTAGCTGTTATTTACGAAGTCTCCTAAAAGCGACACTTCTCCCTTGTCATCATACAAACGGGGCACCTTCCGCTACGCACCTCTAGCGGAAACCTCTTTTATCTGACAAATCGCGTACTTTATTCAGCGCGGTACCGCTCAATAAATTAACGCCAAGCACGTCCACTGGACGCTGTTTACTGCTATAAACCAGCGGGGGGACTCCCGCCAGCGGCGGATCCCGAGGCCACGCCTCATTCTGACAAATGACCGCCACGCGGCATTACAGTCAGATTGTCCCTACGGGACACGGGGACTAGTCAACAGTCTACGACGACCCTGATCAGGTACGTTGGCCCCCGTCACTCGGGTCCTAAAGATTGGGTTCGCTACCCAACACCCTCTACTCCGTGCAGCTCCCCCTCACCAAACAAATTTCGCGACCATCCGGAGGTCCATCTTAGCCGGGGAGTGGGGGACTCCCTGGGGGGCCTAGCAGGGGCCCACCCGAAAGGGTATAAAGCGTTTGCTCAGTAATATCCATGGTTGACAACGCACTGACGCTAATTATGCTTCTGTAAAAGTCTAGCGGAAGAAAACGCTTCACACCGCCGATCAACTCCCCAACCAAGATTGCCCTCCTTGACTGGGGACTTGGGGGACTTGTACCTACATGTACGTTGCAAAGCATAATTAGCTATAATCAGACACACTCATCGTACCGCCAGAGGTACCAACTATCATCAAAGGAGTAACCCACAGATAGGCAGCCAAGCGGGCCACGGCCGGAGCACAAGAGTTCCCCAGGATCACCGCTGACGCGCCGCCACGCACTCTGCCAAGACGGCATCAGAAGCTACTGAAACTGGGAACTGAAGCACATCAGTCCCACATCGAAAACAAGGAGAAGATCAGACCTCTCCTCACCTATAAAAGGTCCTCTCTTCTCCCTTCATTAAATTACGCATTAACTCTCATTTATTACTATGCTGCCTATATATATCAACTGACTTAGGCATCGGAGAAGTGAAGACCGCCCAGCGCGGTCTCCCTCTGACGCCCTGCCTTTCATTTGGCAGCTAGCAGGAATCACCAAGTATACAGAGTAGCGGTCCGCCCGCCGGACCCGCGTTAAACGAAGGCTTGGCTACCGCCAGACTTTGAGCATTAACAGCTGCTTTCTTTCTGCTTCTCACTGTCGGGGAATAAGATCAGAGAGAATGAGAAATTGTGGAGGGACAATCCACTAAATAAGCCAATCAACAATCCAAAACAAACCCGGAGATGAGTTCGCTTGTTCAAAACTGATAGTATAGGGCCACAAAGAATGAATTCCTAAAGAAATTGTATTGGGTACCTGAAATTAGAGGAGATTATGAGCAGAAAGAAAGAAAGCAAATCCAAATCATAGACGAAAACCAACGAACCTAACTCTCTCAATGTCATTTATATGGCTGTAGAAGACACGGAGGAATCAGTAGTGGCACGATTGGGACCAACGATTTGGGTATTTGGGTGTAACAGTAGAGGTCGGTGTAAACAGATGCTTCCCGAAGAAAGAGATACAGTCGAAGGTTGAGGTCGGTGTAAGTAGAGGCTTCCCTCACAACTGAAATCAGATATTTGTAGGACGATGGCAACACCGTAAGTTGAGGGAAAACAGAGGGCAAAAGCGTCATTTCCCACCCCCAAGATGAACAGTAAAATGAATAGTGCAGGCGCTTTAGTATATAGTAAATAAGAGAAGTGCAAACAATAAAAAACGTAGTTCAAATCAGCTGTTTATTCACAATTTAATCTGGAACATTAATACACAACTATGGGATAACATTTGTTCAAGATACATAATTGATTATATTTAAGTTTATAACATAAAGCTAATGTTCTTGAATGAGGGTGTTCAAATATTAATGACTAATGCCCTCTGGAAATTAAAAAAAAAAAATCAAAGATTATTATTTCAGTGGACGTCTCAATAAACATAAGTTCTGAACATTGGTACTTTCATATTGTAATCTGCTAGTAACCTTCGTTAAACACAAAAATAGACTATAATAGACCGTACTAGAGACTGGACATACTGATCTGGTATAGAAAATATGAATAGATTTCTTATGTTTGTTTCGAACAGTGGTGCAACTATCAAACAAATCTCACTTCAATTTTACAGTAAAGTAAGTAAGATTTAATTAGCTACAGTAGACCCCAACTCTTTTCTTTCCTGTTTGAGTTCCAAGATTAATATTTTTTCTTTTCAGTTTCTTGTATTTATGTGCTTTTAATTCATCTACTATACCATAATCTCAAGCTCCATCACCAGTTCACGTATTTGGAAACAGACCATTGAAATTAGTTAGATGGGTTGGTGAGTTAGCACCCAAAATGTCAAAATCAGAATAGAAAAAGAATAATCTTAAGTTGGTGATTAAGAGGACTAGTTTTCCCAATCCTACACTTACCAAACATGCATATATCTTCCTCTTCTCAAGCCTCTAATCCACCAATCAAAAGGCCACTTCCAACCGCCAGTAGATACAAAAGCAAAGCATAAACGTCCCCGCGTTTTTCTGAAGACACACAGATTCAATCATAACAATTTCAGATTTCAAATTCAATATATAACATCAAAAGGAACATGCTTTACAATCACTACCACAGCTTATCATATATAAAACAACACATACAAGCTGCCATACAAAAACAAGCCATACAAAGACAAACAACCAAAAGAAATAATCGAAGCCTCACCCTTTAAAAGTTGTTTTTAATCCCTCTCTGTAACCTGCAAACAAAAAGAAACAAAGGAGTCAGAAGGCAGAGCTGCAAAACGGAAATACAAGGGGTTAGAATTAACAAAAAAAAGGGCAGAACTGTAGGCCACTATTTCTTTACGGTGCTTACCTCTGAAAGATTGGCAGCAGGGCTTGGCGGTGGAGACACAATGACGCCTGAAATGAAAAGGCTAAATTAATGTTCACAAATAAAGAAAGAGAACAGTTAGCAAGTGCAGTGTGCGGTGGTGAAGCAGTGCTGACAATCAAAAGTGACAGGATTAATTAATTTGTTCAGCCATTTTGAGGCGGTGATGTGCTGCAGCAGTGCCAGACATGGTTAATAACAAATGACGGCTACGTTAAGTAAGCCTCAATCTGGAACTT
The DNA here is from genome assembly GCF_958449725.1 of Rosa rugosa. NCBI lineage: Eukaryota > Viridiplantae > Streptophyta > Magnoliopsida > Rosales > Rosaceae > Rosa > Rosa rugosa. Next base: position 39,180,652 of record NC_084821.1, read on the forward strand.
GCAAAAATCGAACGGTGGCGACTATAATTAATTCAATCTTGCAGTTGCTAGACACATAAAGAATTAAGCTTTGTACACCACAAGCTAGCAGACAAAAAAAGATGGCATGTTTAATCAATTAATCTTTGGAGTGCTAACAAGTTTAGTTAGAAGACAAATACAAAGTGCAGCAACAAGGTTCAATTAACAATTGCTTTGCCAAAGAACAAATAGCTTTAATCATGTGAGGGCTTCTTAAAACGTGCTGCAAGTCATGGCCCTTCAAAATACATAATTGATTATATGTGCTACAAGATAAGCTTTCAAGCCTATATAATTGATTATTAAGTCATGGTTTGCTTGGCATAATTCAAATCATGAAAGGCATGTTGTACTTTTTGACAAAAATGATGGCAGGAGTCTTCAAATATATATTGCATGACTCTTCAGTGACCAACATATAATCAAATATATGAAGAAAATATAATAAGTGATACCAGATTGACATCACCTGCATTTACCAACTCATACCAAGATTATAGAACTTGAATCTTCTTAACACCCAGCCAAGGGACTGAAGTTACTTGTAGTCCATAGGTTATTGCATTCCTCACAAATACATGTATACATATCCAAAGGAATGAAAATCAACAAACATTCACACACACACACACAAAAACAACGATCGAACAATGATAATTTCCTTGTACCTGTATAATAGAAGCAACTAACCAAGAATTCTGAATTCATTACAATACCCAAAACCAACCAAATAGTAGCAAAGTGAAGCAATATCAGAACATTGATAAAGCATTAAGCATCTGCAATTATATGACAAACCAGCAGAGCCCAAATTCATGCCTATAAGAAAATACCTTCATGGGGACATTCTCTGAAACGTGCAATTCTATCTTGTTAAGGTCCTGAAGCAATCCTCCACAAAGACATACACAGCTAATATGTGCATAAATGTTTGCCAGTAAAGACATACATACATTTGTTACCATTATTATTACTATTATTTGTTAAAAGCAAATCATAAGTAAACCATGATAAGGAGAAGTAATCACTGAACAAAACAACCAAAGCAGTTGACTCTAATGCCAAAAGAATAGTAAATAACCAATTACTCCCAAGTAGACAATGCGGTCATATTCATATCCATTTAAACGAATGAGACAACACACATTTTAGTCACCTTAATAAGCCTAGATTACAGGGCTCAAACCATGAGCCTGACCACTTCACACAGAACCCTTATTGGTGATTTACTTGCGCATTTCACCAAATGAGTTTATTCTCTCTACATCACTGATCAAGTAAAACCATATCCCTATTCACAAACACCATCTTTCATCAAAAATAAAAAGGCAAACCATACGGAATCACAGATAATTTGCATTAACAAAATTCACTTTGCATTAACAGCAAAATGCAAGAAAGCAAATCTCACACAAGCAATGGCTAAAGCTTTCAGTCCACAATGAATTAAATCAGAGATAATTTCTAGCAAATCATAACTGAAAACCTCAACATAAAATTGAATCTAACAGTAAAATGAAGAAGCCCAAAACAAAAATCAAGCAAAAAGAGGTTGGGAACTGACCCAAGACGCAAACTTTCTGAGAACAGAGAAGAGAAAGCATCTGAGTTGAATCGAAATTCAGCACGTACAATTCCGCTCGAACAGACCGATACTCACTCGAATAACCATGCCAAATCTCCAAATCTATAATTCAAATTTCGATTGATTACCAAAAACCTAAAATTGAAAACCCCCACCATTTCGATTTACCTTTTGAGAACCGACTGTGAATCAGTGATTTTTGCCAGTGCCCGAGATTTCTTTGACAGAACTGTGCTGGTCGCCTCTGGGATGTTGTCTTGGTTCACAGAAGCAATCGATTTCCCTAATTCGAGAGAGAGATTGAGAGAAGGGTTCTATGCCTTCTTTCAGTCTTTCGAGATCCAAGAGAGAGAGAGAGAGAGCTTGCTCATGGAGGTGATGGAGCCAGCAAGGGGGCGGAGGTGGTCAATGAGAGAGAGACATAGTAGCGGGAGTGAGCAGAGGAGAGGGAACTCAGGGAAGCAGTGGTGGCCGTGTAAAGAGAGTGGGAGAGGAAGGAGGAGAGGGCTAGGGTTCGGGGAATAGCAAGAGAGAAAATGTGAAGTTAGAGATAAAGTGAGTTGGAAAAATAACAAGTGTGGGGAATGAAAATTTTGTTCCCCGCGTTTCTGAAAATTTTTAACGTAGTCTTTCCGCGTTTTTGAAAATTTTAGAATGAAAATATAGACATCGGTCAACAGTAAAAATCGATGTCAATAATATGCATAGAAATCGGTATTTGAGGATCGATGTTAATGACATTTTTTTACATCGCGTGAATTCCTCACCAATGTAATTGTCGTGATGTCTACGGCCAAAATTCTAGTAGTGTCATATTATTTAAAACAAATATTCATTTCCGAAAACGATTTGTTTGGACCCAAAATGAGCATTTTGGCCTGACAAGGCACGTCTTGGAGAAATTGAGCCAATGTCAGTGGCTCAAGCTATATATTGTCGACAAGTTCGAAATATATATTTAGAGGCTAAATAAAGCCTATTATGGAAGCATGGAAGCATGTAAACATGAAAAGTCAACTTTAGCACATTTTCCTACTTCGGCTAGGAGAAACCGAGCTAAACAAGGAAGGAGGGGCGGCAGACTAACCAAATGAAATTGAAATGAGTTAAAAATGTCCAGATCAAATCTAGACATCCCAAGGATCATTTCTTATGAAGAGTGCCAAAGATATTTGTGAGTGGAAGGCCTTCAAAAAATCAGTCCAATCTTTTGCAGAAGCAAAACTGGAAAACTGGACCTGTAAGAGGTCCAGCAGCGTTTTCGGCCCAACCACTATATGAAAAGCTCTGAAATTTGAGCAGTATGATCTACACTAATAGTGGAACATTTCTTATGAAGAGTTCCAGAGATTGTTTTGAGTGGAAGGCCTTCAAACAATCAGTCCAATCTTTTGCCAAAGCAAAACTGGAAAACTGGACCTGTAAGAGGTCCAGCAGCGTTTTCGGCCAAACCACTATATTAAAAATTCTGAAATTTTACCAGGGTGATCTACACTCATAATGGAACATTTGTTATGAAGAGGTCACGGTCAAAATAGGAATTCTTGATGGAGATAAAATTCAAGGAATAAAGGAGCCGAAAGTGCTTCTTTATCTTCAAAATTCATCATTCCTTATCTCCAATTATGTCTCCTTATCTCCTTATCTCCGAAATTCATCATTCTTCATCTTCAATTATGCTTCCTTATCTCCAAAATTCATCATTTCTATCTCCAATTAATGCTCCACTATCATTTGTTTAATGCTAAACACTTTGGCATGGTAGCCTATAAATAGAGGTTACAATGAAACACAAAAGACAACACAGTTCACAACAACAATCTCTAAGATTATCCAAGCCTCTCTAGAGCAAACCTCTCTAAGAGCAGCTCCTCTCCTTCTCTTTCTCTTACCGGTGATCACACTCCTAGTCATAGTCTTCTCAGAAGCCGACTTTCAGTGCCACCAAACCCTCTGTCAACGTACTTCGGTCCTAATCTCCTCGGGAGCCGATTGTAGTACCACGACCACAACGATTACGGAACCAGCCAAGCAAGGGTAACGCCCTCGCAAACCAGCCAAGCTAAAGTCACGCTTTAGCAAGTACTTCTCTCTACTTCCCTGTGATTTCGCTCTGCTTAACCTACAACGTTGAGTATCGACTTGGTGACACAAGACAAAGTCCTCCAGCACGAGGCACAAAGAATCCTGAGACGAGGTTGGTGCTCTCCTCGTCTACAGTCGCTCAAAAGAAGTCAGGTCAAGGGACACCCCCAACGACCGCACCCGAACGGTGCTGGCACGCCCGCGCAGAAAAGAGACTGTTGACCAGCTGCAGCAAAATTGGAGCCAAACATTTTGGCACGCCCAGTGGGACATATTGTGAGCTGTAAATCACACCACTATTAAGAAGTTGAGGTTAGTAAGGGGTTGTGAATCATAACGGAATAGGTGAAGTCTCTTTTGTTAATATTAACCTAAACTCCTTATTGGTGCCTAGTTCAGGTCCCTTAAGGTTAAGGGCGGTTTTTATTAACACTTGTTGAACTGTCTTCACACTTATGATCTTTCTCATCTTAGTAAGTATAGCCTATGTGAAATGGTGTCTAGGAAGGGGACAACGTTCATAACAGGTTATTGAATCTAGAAGTGCGTACAAATGGGCCTAAACCACTATGTGGGAGTAGTTCATGCCAAAATGGATTCTGCCTCTTTTGTTCGCCCTCCCCCACCTGGCCATTCAGTAAGGTTGCCCAAAGGATTTGAAAGAAAGTTTGTGTCTAGGCGACTATACTTGGGCCGCACGTCTAAACCTTGATTCACAGTGTCTTATTGAATTCAGCTACTTTCAATTCAGATTTCCAGAAGCCATTGGGAAGTCAAGTGCAAACCCTTATCAAAAGGTTTACGTTAACTGCCCGAAACATAAGACCTCCAGTTACAGACCGCACTCGCGTGCAGACTGTCGTGGTCTTTCCGAAGAACAAGTAATCCAAAGATTTTCTCCCCACCCTCCATCGATAGAGATGTCAACTGAACGAGGAGGAAATCAACATCCTACTACTGAAGGCGAGAAAGTTCCCACCGCCCAGCCTAATCAGGCTGGCGATACGTCTAGCATCACCCAGGTAGCCGCGAGCGCAGTTACAACTATTGACTTTGTGCCTATTCTCGTTCCAAAAAATGCGACCATAGAAGAGCGGCTTAACATCCTTCAACAAAATTTTGCTGCATACCATGAGAAGATGGAAAAAGCCCTTGCGGAGGACCGTCGACGGCTTGATGAGTTCACGATCTCAGTCAAGAGGCTTGAGCTAGGGGCACAACAAACACAAGGTCAATTGGATGGCATGAACCAAAAAATGCAAAAGAACCATGAAGAGCTGTTGGTCGCAAGCAAACACATCGCTTCAGAAGTCGCGACGATTCGCAAAGAAGGATCCAACGTCGCGACCCAGGTGGCCATGCAGAAGGCTGACCTCGATCAGGCCAAAGAGGTTCTACATAAAACACTGGGAGATCCTAGCGCCATTTTAGGCTCTCTAGGTCAGTCCCCCATATCTGGCAAGTACATACCACCAAATGCTCGAGAAAAAGCAAGCGGCGGCAGTACAGCCACATACGCTACTGCCGCATCAGTCAGAGGTAAAGAGACTACTCTGGCAACGGGTGGGAAGAACAACGCCGCGTCATCAGTCATGCAAGGGACCAGGACTTTGAAAATCAATGAAGGGGCCTTTGTTGATCATAGCCTGTTTCCCCAATATGACAGCGACGGAGTTGAATACGTGTACCACGATCCACCTCCAGCAAATCATTATGGTACCGACTGGGTTGAAAGTCCAGTGAAGGTCACCGCAACCACAAAGGGTCAGCCAGCAGTGGGTTTTACGTCGCAGACGTTAACCTAACACAAAATGACCCATGGAGGCGGCATATCTTTGGTTAATCAGGCCTCACAGGCGCCACCGCTGATCTGGCCAGTTGATGATACAGTGGTTCACCCACCTCCTCCTGATCCAAGATATATAAGGAGAGAGGAGGTAGAAGCAATTATCAGGGCAGCGAACCAGAGGCTTAACCTAGAGGAGGCCTACCAGGGGCCCTTCCCACCGCATATTACACAGACACCTTATCCTAGGGGATATAAGAACATTACGTTCTCTACTTTCTCGGGAGAGGAAGTCGAAAATGCCGCGGCCCATTTGGTTAGGTTTCGAGTACAGTGTGGCCAGTACCAGAACGACGACAATCTGAAGTGTAACATCTTTGCTACTTCTTTATCGGGGTCTGCCTTCACCTGGTTCACTAAGCTGCAACCGGGATCAGTTGCGAGTTGGCCCGCGATGGAGAAGCTGTTCAAGGAAACCTTCGGGACTATCGAGCCGGAAGTAGATCTGGCTTCACTCACTCAGATGGCACAGCAGCCAACTGAATCCGCTGTCATGTACCTTCAGCGCTTTCAGATCCAGAAAGGAAAGTTGAACGTGATTCTGCCAGAGAAAGAACTGGTGAAGTTGGCAATCAAAGGCTTAGAGCCCCGCCAACGCAAAAAACAGCATGGAAGCATGTTCAATTCCATGGGGGAACTGATCACAGAAGTAGGAAGTTTCGAGCACTTGCTCAGGGAGATGGACGCTATGAAAAATGCCTCGAAGGGGACATACATCCCAGGGAAACGCCGAACAGTGGCTGCGCTCAGCCACCAATCCAGTTCCTTTGATCCTTACTACAAGAGTGAGGAATCTAGTACAGCAGAGGCTGATGAGTCTGAAGAAGACGAGATAGCTGCCCTGGAACTCACCGGGAAAAAGGCTTCAACGCTAAAGCAACTGAAGCTGTGCAAAGAGCTAGTGAAGCTCAAGTCGGTGGTTTTCACCAAACCAGAGTTCGCAAGTTATACTTACGACGCGAACAAAGCACATGAAATCTTGGATGAAATGATTACCGCGAAGATGGTGAAAACCGACTTCGGCCTATTTCCCAAACCAGAGCAGCTAAGGGGGAAGAAATACTGCAAACTCCATAATATGTGGAATCATAATACAGCCGATTGTATTAAGCTGAAGGATCAGATCCAAATCTAGTTAAATAACGGTAGTTTGCAAGTAGAGGCGCCGACAACAGCAGCAGCATTGGTGGACATAGATCCCTTCCCAGATACCGGCATCAACATGGTGGACGTGGCATGGGGTGAAAAAGATCAGCAGAATCAAAGTTCAGACCACACGGCTAAGGATTTGAAAAGGGCTGGAGACAAGGTCGTGAAGCGGGAATCCAAAACTCGTTTACCCATCGTCCTATGCTCGCGGTGCAAGGAAGAATGTGACACTCAAGCCCTGCATGAGGAAACATCCCAGACTGTCCGCTTTGGATCTCTGCCACCAATACAGATAGTATCATCCTCTAGAAACTTCCAACCATGCAGCCCAAGAGTACACAGTGGTTCAGAAACTCCTTCTCCAAGGGACTCAAACTTATTCAAAAAGTTGAAGACCGCGAGGGAAGAAGGGCAAGCAGATAAGCGGCAAGGGGTTTTTACCAGACCTTACATTCCGCCGGTGTCGACGTCCTTCATTAAAGAAGGGAGATGGTATACACAGAAGAAGGGCAAGGCGGTGAAGATGAGCTCTTCAAGGAAGAGAAAACTCCAGCGGAGGTTTGGAGAAGCAAAGCGAACCTTGGAAGCACTAGATCAAGGACTGATCAAACCATCGCAATTACTGAAACCTCCAGAAGAGTATCAGAGACAATTGGAGGCACTGGCCTCCAAGAGATTAGTTTCCCCACAAGTTCAGAAACATCAGCCCAAAGATCAAAAGCCACGTGCCCCCAAGAGTAGCGCTCAGGAGAAGTCCCTAGTTCTCGCAAGGCAAGAACCGCTGCCAGCTCGTAAAGTCAATGTTTGGCGGAGAGTATCTCGCGAAGGAAGAAATAGCGAGCCTTCCATCTTTGACAGGCTGGGGGGCAAAGACAATCGGTCCGCAATTGTGCAGAAAGTTCAAAGCTTGGTGGTCGCTCTCCCAAAGGAAGTGCCAGCGGAAAAACAAATTTTAGAGTCACTGAACCAAGTTCCCATGGTACAGGAGCACGAAAAAGCCAAGGCGGTGATCCCCGCAGAGGAATCATTGGTTGCTTTCATGGTTAAACGGTTCAACGCCGATATCCCAGCAGATGAACCCAAGCTCAATCTTGATGATGACATGGACGAAACAGAAATGGTGGATACCTCTTGCAATATGGTTTATGTGCTCCCTGCTAAGTATGCCTTACCAGTCGCTGCGCAGGAATGCGTAGAAGCTGACGCGATTGGAGAACAGCAGTTGCAGATCACTTCAGCCGCAACAACGTAGGTGAAAGAAGCAGTGTTCCTTGAGACTGAAGATGCTAACAGCAAGGGTTTCTTCATGAGCTTCACAAGACCCACACCCGCCATGGTGCAACACATGCGACCTTTGTATATCATAGCAGAAATTAATGGGACTAAGGTCAGCAAGATAATGGTTGATACCGGCGCGGCTGTGAATGTCATTACTACCAGAACCATGCAGCTGCTAGGGATCAAGAAAGAAAAGATCCAATCCACGTCCCTTACGCTAAAGAACTTCGCGGGGACTGTGACCAAAACATTGGGTTTGATTTTCCTACGAGTCAAGGTGGGTCCAGCAGAAGAGGTTTACGCTTTCTTTGTTACAGATTGCTATGCGGCATATAGCGCAATTCTGGGCCGCGACTGGATCCACAGGAGTTATTGTGTCCCATCCACCCTTCATCAGGAGCTGATCATATGGGACAGAGTCGCAAACAAGGCGGAAATTGTTAAAGCAGACCCGCGACCTTTATCGGTGTCCGCCAGCTACGTGGACGCAAGGTATTACCTAGAACCAATCTCTCCTTTACAAGTCATTGGTATTGATGATAAGGGCCGCCCCGCAGGGGTGACGACCTCTGAATTGGCACAATGGGGGCTCGCGGTCGCAAAAAACGACCTCGAAAGGCCTGGATATGCGGTGCCATCTCCAAGTGTTAATTAATGGATCACGAACTCATGGAGGAAGAAGTAGAGGCCTTCCATTCCTTGTACGAGAGACTATCCTCATACATGGTGGAAAAAGAGGCCTATGATCGAGTCGCGACCTTAGAAATTGTTATTGAAGAGTTCACGGACCAAGAAGAGGAGGAAGAAGAGATTCAACTTGCTCCAGCGGCATTGGATGACACACCTCCGAAGGTTAGGGACCCTACTGAAAAGGTCAATCTGGGAACAACTGATGAGCCTATGGAAGTGGCTATCAGCACTTACTTAGAGCCTAGCGAGAAACAGAGGCTCGTCGAATTATTGCTGGAATTCAAGGATTGCTTCGCGGAAAAATATGAGGACATGCCAGGCCTATCACCAGACTTGGTATGCCACCAACTACCAACGTTGCCTGATATGAGGCCTTTGAAGCAAGAGCCGCGAAGAATGAACTCGGAGACCCAAGTTCTGGTCAAAGAGGAAGTCGAAAAGATGCACAAGTCAGGCATTATCAGGGTAGCCAAGTACAATCAGTGGCTGTCCAATATAGTGCCTGTTCGCAAGAAGAATGGCAAGATGAGGATCTGCGTGGATTACAGAGACCTTAATTTGGCTACACCTAAAGACGTCTACCCCATGCCTGTTGCGGACATGTTGGTAGACGCGGTTGCAGGGCACGAACTGTTGTCTTTCATGGACGGCACAGCGGGATATCACCAGATTCCGGTCACGGAAGAAGATAGACACAAGACCGCATTCCGCTGCCCTGGGTTCACAAGAGTTTTTGAATATGTGGTCATGCCTTTTGGACTGAAGAATGCCGGAGCAACATATCAGAGAGCCATGAACCTGATCTTCCACGACATACTTGGGAAGATCTTAGAGGTTTACATTGATGACGTCGTCGTGAAGTCTAAGAAGAGTGGAGATCACTTCACGGATCTCAGAAAAGTTTTTGAGCGCATGCGGCTACACAAGCTCAAGATGAATCCCGCCAAGTGCGTTTTTGGAGTTCAGGCAGGCGATTTCCTGGGATTCATTGTCCATCAAAGGGGCATTGAGGTCCCTGAGGATAAGGCAAACGCGGTCATCAACGCATCTCCCCCTCGAACGAACAAAGAATTACAGCGACTACTGGGTAAGATCAACTTTTTGCAACGATTCATTTCTAACTGTGCGGGCAAAATCCAGCCATTTTCCCCACTGCTGAAGTTGCAAGGACAGAACGAGTTTGTGTGGGAACCTAAACATCAAGAGGCTTTCGACAAAATCAAGGCCTATCTGGAGAGCCCGCCAGTGCTTGTTCCTCCCAGAGCTGGATTTCCATTAAAGTTGTATGTTTCAGCAGCTGAGGCTTCCATTGGCAGCCTCCTCGCTCAGGATGATGAAGAGGGTGTCGAACATGCCATCTTTTACCTCAGTAGGACACTCACAGATTGCGAAACAAGGTACACTCTAATGGAAAAGCTGTGTCTTACATTATACTTCTCAGCATGCAAGTTGCGGCATTACATGTTGTCCTTTACTACTTGCATCATTGCTCAAACCGATCTAGTCAAGTATATGCTATCGCGACCTATCCTGAGAGGCCGTATTGGCAAGTGGGTGCTCGCCTTATCAGAATTCTCACTACAGTATGTCCCACAGAAAGCAGTAAAGGGGCAAGCCATCGCGGACTTTCACATCACCCTATGCTGGATGTCCCTGTGGTTAGAGATTTAGAGGTTGCTACCACAACATTAGATCGCCCAGATTTGGCGTGCTTACCAGAGTACGCCGCGCTGTATCAAGCCACAATCTCACTCCAGCCCTGGGTGTTATATTTTGACGGGTCAAGAACGGATACGCTAGCAGGAGCAGGAATTGCACTGGAGAATCCGGTTGGAGATCACTTTTCGTACTCATTCAAGTTGGAGTTTCAATGTACCAACAACCAGGCAGAATATGAGGCCTTAATCATAGGCCTAGAAGTACTACTGGAAATGGGAATTAGAGATGTACAAATACTTGGCGATTCTCTCTTGGTTATCAATCAGTTGTGCAATGAGTTCAGATGCAATAGCTTCACGTTAGTCCCTTATTGGAACAGGACATTAGAACTGTTGGACCAATTTGATAACGTACATCTTGAGCACATTCCTCGCGAGCGAAATTTTGCCGCGAACGAATTGGCCCAGCTGACAACAGGGGTAACATTGAGATATGGCGTACGGGAGAGAATCCTTAAAGTCGAGCGTCGCACGCTTCCTTCATGGATGGCGAGAAGAGATCCTCCAGATGACACCTCAGTCGCGACCCTGGAATCCATTGATGTGGATTGGCGCATCCCTTTGATCAATTATGTCAAGCATCCTGATCAGACCACAGATAGAAGGATTCGCTATCTTACCCTCAACTACTTTCTCAGAGGTGATGAACTTCGTAGACGAGGAGAAGATAGCGTGGATTTCAGATGTGTTTATGGTCGCGAAGCGAAACAACTCATGCGCGAAGTTCATTCTGGCATTTGTGGAGCTCACCAAGCAGGTCCAAAGATGCGATGGTTGCTCAGACGACATGGATATTTTGGGCCCAGTATCTTGAAGGATTGTATCGCGTTCGCTAAAGGTTGTTTGGATTGCCAAGCTCATGGGCCGGTCCAGCATGTTCCTAATATTCCAATGCAGCCCATTATACAGCCTTGGCCCGCAAGAGGATGGGCGCTGGATTTAATTGGGATGATTCACCCACATTCATCACTTCAACACAAGTTCATCATCGTCGCGACTGATTTCTTTACAAAGTGGGTTGAAGCAGAACCTTTAAAGGAAGCATCTGGTGGCACGTTGCGACAATTCCTATTCAGAAACATCATCTGCAGATTTGGGATCCCAGAAGTTTTTGTTTCGGACCGGGGGGCAGCTTTCATGGGTGGTGAAGTTGATAAACTGGCAAGAGAATGGGGAATACAGTTCATCCATTCCAGTCCATATTATGCTCAGTCTAACGGTCAAGCGGAGGCCAGCAACAAGATCATTATCAATTTGCTGAAGAAAATGTTGGAAGTTAATCCACGACAGTGGCATGAGACACTTTATGAAACTCTTTGGGCCTACCGCACCTCTAAGCGGAATCCCACCGCGACAACACCTTATGCTTTGATGTTTGGCCATGATGCAGTCCTGCCGTTGGAAGTCAACGTCCAATCATTACGTGTTCAAGAGCAACATCATCTTATTGGAGAAGACTACGTTCAGGCTATGTGGCAGAAACATGAAGACCTTAGCGAAAAGCGCTTGGAGGCTTTAGATAATTTGGTCATGGAAAAGCAACGAGTCACTCGCGCCTATGACAAGCGGACGCGGGGAAGGAGTTACAGCGAAGGGGAGTTGGTTTGGAAAGCAGTTCTCCCGCTTGGCGAAAAATTAGATGGTCGCGGCAAATTGACTCCAAGATGGGAAGGTCCGTACAAAATCTATAAAATCTTAGAGAAAGGAGCTTTTCATCTCAAGGACCTGGATGGAGATGTCCATCATAACCCTATCAATGGGAGATACTTGAAGAAATACTTTCCCAATGTCTGGGACTCGGAGGAGTCGTAGACAGTTTAGTCGCATAAGACATGGGGGACAATTCTAGTGTTCCTACACTTGCGAAGCCCATTCATGAAGGCCTGTTTTTTAGGCCCATAATCATTTCTTCGCTATGCCTAGCAACACTAGGGGGCAACACTATATAATACTAAGCCCATTTAGCCTAACAACACTTCAATAGAAGTTGTTTGTTTATATTCATATTTCGGTTTTTGTTTATCTTTGTTCTTTATTTCGTTGGTTGTTTATTTATTATTAGAGTCAAAATGAATTTTGGGTAAATATCTTTTTCATCGTAGGGCGCATCCAATGGGATGTGAGGTTATTTCGTTGGTTGTTTATTTATTATTAGAGTCAAAATGAATTTTGGGTAAATATCTTCTTCATCGTAGGGCGCATCCAATGGGATGTGAGGTCTAGTTTGGATACGAGAAGTGCTGACAAAGGGTCTCGTCCCCTGTCAATCAAGTGAGCTGAGCTCCACCAAAATCGTTCCTCTCTACACCTGGTCATGTTCCAAAGGAGTTACCGAAAGGAGAAGAGAAATATCCCTAAGTCCAAAACGTTTTTTCTTGTATGTTGCGTCAGTGTTGTTCTTGTTTTTGTTTTGTTTTGAGTCTTAGGATGCCCTTTCAACTGTCTGTGAAGGGTTTCAATCTCCAAAATTATGGCTAAAATAAAATAAAGTAAAAAAGTCATAAATACAACTTTTAGGGGGCAATTCTAAGTGTTCCTACACTCGCAAAGCTACTAAGCCGAGTCAGCGGCTCCGGAAACTTTTTCCAGCTTTGCCCTCGCAGGAAAGGCTGAGCTCAAGGGAAATGTGAGAGCCACCACCGTGACCGCCACCTCCATTGGAAGTAGTCTTCATGTTGCCAAAGATGTCCTCACCATGCATGGGGAACAGAGGAAGGGTTTCAATCTCCATGTTCATAGATCCATAACCGCCATAGTTCCCCATCTGCCCGTTAAAAGCAATCATCACACCAGCGGAAGAAGCAAAAGCAGGTGCAGAAGATCCAAAGTTAATATACTGATCCTCATGTTTCCAATTGGTAACTTTGTCATCACCAACAAGCCCTGATCTTTGCATGGGCACATGAACATCCGAAGTGGACCTCTTCTTCTGCTTCTCCCGAGACCTTTGGTTCACGAACCAATAATAGACGTTCTTGAACTCGATCTTGCCGTACCATTTCAGCTGGAGACAGATCCTCTGAACCTGCTCTATAGTTGGGGACCTAACTCCCTTGTTGTAGAAAAGCTCATTGAGGATTCTTTTATGATCTGTAGTGGGAGTCCACCTGCTCCGCCTACAAAGCATGTTAGCACTACTCCCGGCTACTTTGTTGCTTCCTCCATCCTCGGTTGGTTGCTGGGTTTGTGGTTCCATTGGTGATGAATTGAGAGAATGCGAGAATTGAAGAGTGATGATGATGAGTAATTAAGAAAGATTGCTGTTAGAAATATTCGAGTTGATGAAATGATTTTGGGATTGGAAATTTGGGTTTATAATGTGGAGGAAGATATAGGCATGCAAATATCCACCCTTGGATGGACGGTCAAAGAGGAGTCAAACCGATGTCAGTAAATCGAGATTAGTGATTCCAAATCTCGGGAAAAAAGGGACTAGCAGCATATGAGGAGCGGTTTTTGAGGAGTTAGCTATTATTAAAGGATTAATAGCATGTGGGGAAACCGAACGGTTTTCGAGGAGGTAACTGTTCTTTTCACGAGATTATTTTTCACGACTGTTGTTTTTCAATGAGTGATTAGTGCCTTAAATCTCGGAAAAGAATGAGTTATTGGCGCTAAGAGTTTTGAGTTGGGAGCCAGCAAGTGGATCCAAAAGATACATATTTTCTCAAAACCCTCGCCGCGAGGCTCTTTTTGACGCGGAGCATATTTTAAAAGTTCATATTATTTTCAATATACAACTATGGGGGCCTATATTTGGGGCCTTGCGAGACACAATTATTGGCTTCTCACGGATATGTGGATATCAGGATAAGAAAATATTATTGTATTCATAAAGTGGCTTTGCGGCCAAAAGCAGTACATTCATTACAAAGCCAAAAGTGGCTAGAATACAAAACAGGAATCTTCGGATATCTTCTGAATCTTTTCTCAAGAGGAAGCATCTATGGAATCTAACGTCAGGTTGAGCCGCGCCATTATCTCCGGGAGGGGCAGAGAGTGAAGGAACCGAATATCAGCTTGAGTCTCTGCACCCCCTCTAGCCATGGTAACCACCATTAGTTGGACGTGAACTATAGGAACAGCCATTCTGTGGCTTGAACCCATTCCTTCAAAGAGTCCATCCCTTCTCATCTCTCCAAGATTCTATCAAGAAGAGAAAGGTGGAGAAGGAGGTGAGAACCAAAGCCCCTTCCATCTGGAGGGCACAACACGGGTCGGGTCCAGAAGGAAGGAAACAGAGGAGGAAAGACAAACCTCAGAGTGGCCGTCCTCCCTTTCTCCATTTCGCTCCGCATGTAGGATTATGACAAAGATGATCTCGCATGATCGTGGATCCCACACTCGGAGCCCCCTCGCGTTTCTAAACCAATCTGAAGCCTGGCATTGTTGTTGCAGAACTCCAGAAGGACGAAACAAGGGGTTGCCTAAGATTACGCCATGAGGCCTAACCCAGGCTTAAGATTACGCCATAAAGCCTAAAATTTAGAGGCTAAAGGTCATTTCATGAGGGGAAGATTTGTGAAGAAGGAGAAAAAGAAGCAAGGACTGAAAGGCCATTTCTTGAATATTTCATAAAAGTTGTTGTGAGTATTCCCTTCCCGAAATACAACTATTTATAGGGACTTCAGGCAAATCCCCACCATTGGATGAAGCTCAATTTCAAAACCGATGTCAGTAACTCGAGATTAGTGATTCCAAATCTCGGGAAAAAAAGGACTAACAGCATGTGAAGAGCGGTTTTTGAGGAGTTAGCTTTTATTAAAGGGACTAATAGCATGTGAGGAGACTGAACGGTTTTCGAGGAGGTAACTGTTCTATTCACGAGATTATTTTTTCACGACCGTTGTTTTTCAACGAGTGATTAATGCCTTAAATATCAGAAAAGAAAGGATTAATAGCATGTGAGGAGACCGAACGGTTTTCGAGGGGACCTACAGAGATTGGCCCGCAAAGCTCAATTTCAAGCAAAGTTCCTCCACGCGGAGGTTCGCCGCAATAGCACTAGCTTCGGCCTGAGTGGCCAGTTCTCTGAGACGGGCCAGGTTGCGGCCCATTTCTTCAGAAGTAGCCAGAGGTTCATCGAGTTGGGCTTCTTCTGTAGCAATCGCATTTTCAACAAAGGCTAAACCGGTATGGAGTTCCTCGATCCGAAGTTTGAAGTCGGACCTTTGGATTTGTAGTTCCCGCAGGCGGTTAGTTCGCTCATTTAAAATACCGCGAGAGATGTCCATTTCTCGAGAGAGGTTATTCAAAGCCTCTCGAGTGTCGTGAGCATGTGCGTTCGCGGCCGGTTGATGTTGGCAGGCCTCACCAAGTTCATTCAGCAGATCGTCAATGGCACTAAATTGCTGCAGGGTCAATACCTTCTCCTGGCAAAGATACCTTAGGGCTTCCAAGACTCGCGGGAGGATGTCAGTCTCCAATACCCGAGGACCCAGATGTTCGTGAAGCACCATCTTAGCCTCATCCACAGCAAAAAGAGGAGTTACCTCCAACACCCTCATCAATCTTTGGAATCTGGTAGGAGGAGGAGGCGGCGGAGGCGTCACAGGATCACAAACCACCAATGCAAAAGGGTGGACAGCTTCCTCAGTTTCTTCAACAAGTTGGTCTGTCCCTTCAGCCGCAGGAGAATCTGGAAACCCAACTCGCGGCTCACCATGGGCAAGTGGAGTAGATTCAAGCACAGGGCCCTCGGCTTCGACGGTTGTCTCATTTATTCGCGAGACTTGGGGGGCACCACCACCGTCAGTATCATTTTCCATCTCTGGGGCGACTGTCCCGTCGATAAGACCAGCAGCGTTTGCTGCCACCTCCTCGGTATAAACAGAATCCTGGTCAGGTTCAGAAATGTCAAAGAGCGGGGTTGGATCTAAAGGGAAATGGAAAGTATTGGCCAAACAGTGGCTTACCTCTCGAGCTGTCGGGTCAATATCTGGTACGTGGTCACTAAGAGGAAGAGGCCTCACCTCATTCACCTCTTGGACCTCTAGTGCCGCGAGAATCTCTGTCGTCATCAGTTCCTCATAAGCGGCAGAATCCTCATAGTGGCTTTCCACACTTTCATGCTCCGAGGAGTCGTCATCAGAGATCGTTATTAGAATGGTAGGACCTTGCAGATGCTCTGTGGATGTGGGAGACGGAAGAGGCACCACGGGGTTAGTTGATGCTTGAACTAGCAAGAGAGTTGGCTCTTCTGCAGTGGCTGAGGGTCCAGCCTCGCTCAGGCGAGAGGGATCAGTGGTCCTTTGACGGACCTGTCAAAAGATACATAGTGAAGATCCTGCCCAGATTCTAAAATTTAAATAGGATAAGACGGGGTCGGAGTTTACCAATCGCATTCCCAGAGGTTCGTCATCTTCAAAACTCTCTTCGACGAATTGAGCTCGATCGCGTTTGCAAGCAAAGACAGCAGTGGCCTGTACGAGAAAAGAGTCATCACTCAAAAAGGGGGGAAGCACCAAATATACAAGTTTGGGATCATTCTTAACTAAATTACCTCAGCGGGATCTTCATCATGCGAAGACTCTCCCTCAGAAGTCTCCTCTGCTATTGCCTTTTGTTTCCCGGCCTGAACAGAGGCTATCCTGCTCCGGGTAGTTTGCTGCAAAACACACTCAGGAATAAGAGCGGGAAAATCAACACAAGGAAAAGGAATGGTGAAGAAAGACAAAAACTTACTGTTGCTCTAGGCTCGTGGATTTGTATCCCTGGACGCGATGAGCGAGAAGGTAGAATAGGTCGCGGGGGTTGTGCTGTAGGGTTGGAGAAGCGCTCAAGAATCTTGCGGTCCTCCGGACCAGGACTACTCATGCCACGAATGATCAGGACGAAGAGTTCGTCATGTGGCAGGTCCCAACAGTTCACGGACACTTCTTTCCACCAATCAGCATAATCATCGTCGACATCGTTGAGGGGGTACAGCGCTCTGACCCAAGGGGAAATCACTATCAAAGTAAACTGACTCTGAAAGGGGGCAGACCCAGGTGGGGCTAATCTCCGCCAAGAGGTGTAGTAATTGGCAGAATCAACCAGAGGCCAGGGTACCAACTGGGCCAACCCAAATTGGCGAGCGAAGTGGTTAGGGGCATAGAGCTCATAACTTACGCGGTCGGTGGCAAGACGAATATCTAAGCAGGAGATGGCACGACGAAAGGCCAGGAGGGCTCTTTCGCTATGATCCCGTCCACTGGGCAGAAAGCCATCGTCAAGGGGAGGAGGGAAACTCCTATAAAGGACTATTTTTGGGTCCGGCATCTCTCCCAGCAAGTACAAGTAAATAAAACACTCGGAGTAGGGAGGAGTTCGATACCTTACGTTGCGGCAAAGCAAGTTCCCCAAAAGGGAATCAACTGGAGGTTCCTTTGGAATATCACCGCGACGGAAGAGAGGGAAATAAATCTGCAGCCAAAAGGCAAGGATCCAGAAGGGACCACTAATTTCGGTATCGAAGGGGCGCATTACGGCTCTATAAAGGGAGCGATATAACGCACCCAATACAGGTTGCCCAAGGCCTACGCAAATACCATTGTAGAGAGCAGTGGCCAGAGAATTCCAGGGCCCAGTAGGTTTGTTGGAAGAAGTGCAAAAGATAAATTTGCAAAGCCAGAATTCCAGGAATGCGATACCTCCTGTATGGTCACGCTGGGTGCAGTAATAGTCGCGCCAGAATGGGTAGGATCTGCTGTGATGCCCTCGGCCAGCCATATCCATTCTCAAAGAAAATTGAATGCCATCAAACTGACCATGCACATAGGGGTCAAAGTCAATGGGCAACCCCGTGATGGTAAGAACATCCAGCAGAGTTATGCTCATCTACCCAAACTGGAAGTCAAATGTATTGCTGGAGGTGTTCCAGAAGCAAAGAGCGGCTACTAGCGGTGCAGGGCTAGTATTATGGGGAAGACAGAAGCATAGATCGATGGTTTGGGTGATACCCACCGCATCCCATCGGGCCAAATCTCTCGCTCGGACCTCCTGATACCAAACCTTTTCCTCGGGAGCGACGGTAGGCCAGAAGCCCACTTTCCCCCTTGGTCCCCAGCTGCTAAAATCACCAGGCACCTGCCGAAGAGCCGCTATGGGATGGCGGATGGGAAGAGCATAATAGGCCATAGCATCATCTGGCAAACGATCGAGAGGTGTGGGACCCAGACTCGCTTGACTATCACCACCTCCAAAGCCCATCAGTCGACTTCTCTCCTCTCTGGTCTGACTTCTACATCGAACACTCATGTTAGTCCGCCAGGTGAATGCGGCTTTCTCAGTGATTTCATCTGCCTGATCGATAACGAATGGTTTATTGGATGTCATTTCTGGGTTGCAAGGAACACTTCTCCATTACACCTTGATTTATAGCTCAGATATTTTTGGAGATTAGTTTATTAGCTGGGCCAGTGAGTGGCCCTAGTTGATAATTAATGAGTCATTATTCTATCTTGAGAATCGCATCTAAGGCGACAGTGGAGATACTTCTCCATTACACTTTGATTTATAGCTCAGATATTTTTGGAGATTAGTTTATTAGCTGGGCCAGTAAGTGGCCCTAGTTAATAATTAATGAGTCATTATTCCATCTTGAGAATCGCATCTAAGGCGACAGTGAAGATATTCCACATTTTCCTACCACCGCAGGGCCAGCATAGTGGCCTGAAGTTTTTAAATAAAACATGATTAAAACCGATGCGGTTTTAGATACTAAAGTTGCAGCAGATATGGTGGTTTCATCTGGTCACACGTCATGATGTCGATAGCCATGATCTAATCATCCTCTTCGGCATAAGACTCGCGAAGGATTAAATGACAGCAAACAGTTTGCTATTTTGCATCTTATTTCGCCAAGTACTATAGGCCTTGATCTAGCCAGGAAAGCGGCTTCAACACCTACATTTGAGAAAATCAACAGAGAGCCCGCGAACAAGGCAGATACATGTTGCTATACACATGGCGAAGCTACCACCAAGGAAGAGAAGGATACTCAGTCGCGATCAAAAGCAGTCTCGTTCGCATGGGGGGCATGCTAAAGTTCTGATCTCCTACAACCTGCCCAAGTTTCGCCAGATCCATGGGGGGCAATAAAGTTGGCAAAGGAAGCGTCAGTTCATAACAAAGGCAATTCAGATTGTGGCATTCAAGCTTTATAGCCTATTTAGAGGCCTATATGGAATCAGTCAAGTATTATCAGTCAAGCCAATACAAGTGGCTTTGGAGCAACAACATTATAAGAGTAGTGTTTATTCAAGACCTCTTCAGTCAAGACGAAGACCTTTGACTTCGAGGTCTGGGGGGCAATGTTTGGACCCAAAATGAGCATTTTGGCCTGACAAGGCACGTCTTGGAGAAATTGAGCCAATGTCAGTGGCTCAAGCTATATAATGTCGACAAGTTCGAAATATATATTTAGAGGCTAAATAAAGCCTATTATGGAAGCATGGAAGCATGTAAACATGAAAAGTCAACTTTAGCACATTTTCCTACTTCAGCTAGGAGAAACCGAGCTAAACAAGGAAGGAGGGGCGACAGACTAACCAAATGAAATTGAAATGAGCTAAAACTGTCCAGGTCAAATCTAGACATCCCAAGGATCATTTCTTATGAAGAGTGCCAAAGATTTTTTTGAGTGGAAGACCTTCAAACAATCAGTCCAATCTTTTGCAGAAGCAAAACTGGAAAACTGGACCTGTAAGAGGTCCAGCAGCGTTTTCGGCCCAACCACTATATGAAAAGCTCTGAAATTTGAGCAGGATGATCTACACTTATAGTGGAACATTTCGTATGAAGAGTGCCAGAGATTTTTTTGAGTGGAAGGCCTTCAAACAATCAGTCCAATCTTTTGCAGAAGCAAAACTGGAAAACTGGACCTGTAAGAGGTCCAGCAGCGTTTTCGGCCCAACCACTATATGAAAAATTCTGAAATTTTACCAGGGTGATCTACACTCAAAATTCAAAATTCATCATTCCTTATCTCCAATTATGTCTCCTTATCTCCGAAATTCATCATTCTTCATCTTCAATTATGCTTCCTTATCTCCAAAATTCATCATTTCTATCTCCAATTAATGCTCCACTATCATTTGTTTAATGCTAAACACTTTGGCATGGTAGCCTATAAATAGAGGTTACAATGAAACACAAAAGACAACACAATTCACAACAACATGCAATCTCTAAGATTATCCAAGCCTCTCTAGAGTAAACCTCTCTAAGAGCAGCTCCTCTCCTTCTCTTTCTCTTACCGGTGATCACACTCCTAGTCCTAGTCTTCTCAGAAGCCGACTTTCAGTGCCACCAAACCCTCTGTCAACGTACTTCGGTCCTAGTCTCCTCGGGAGCCGATTGTAGTACCACGACCACAACGGTTACGGAACCAGCCAAGCAAGGGTAACGCCCTTGCAAACCAGCCAAGCTAAAGTCACGCTTTAGCAAGTACTTCTCTCTACTTTCCGGTGATTTCGCTATGCTTAACCTACAACGTTGAGTATCGACTTGGTGACACAACACAAAGTCCTCCAGCACGAGGCACAAAGAATCCTGAGACGAGGTTGGTGCTCTCCTCGTCTACAGTCGCTCAAAAGAAGTCAGGTCAAGGGACACCCCCAACGACCGCACCCGAACGGTGCTGGCACGCCCGCGCAGAAAAGAGACTGTTGACCAGCTGCAGCAAAATTGGAGCCAAACACGATTTACAATTTATCACATAATTCTGAAGAATAAGTAAATTCGTTCATAAATGAACCGCGTGAGATTTACTCACCTCAAAATCCTGCTGCGTCTTCTCTTACTGCAGAGATAAGGTATCGACTACTCTCCGTCAATCACCTAAAGAATGTACGTCACAACTTAGTACACGAATAAAACACTATTAAGTTTCGAACCCCCGTTTGTACTAAAATCCCAAAAATAACGCAAAACGAGGCGAAACTTAATCCGAGACCACCTGGGTCTCCGGAATACTTATACGATTAATATATCAAAACTACAAGTCGATCGGACGGCCGGATCCACACGGATTGAAAACCGATTGAATCGAAAACCCTAAAACCCTAACTTGCTCATACGATCTCCAAAATTTAAATGTTGTATATCAATATGCTCGTATCGACGAGTAGATCAAAATCAGGAACAGAAACTGTCCGTGAAGAGGCCGGAAGCCGCTACAAAGCGCCGCCGCCAACCACCGAATTGGGTGGTGAAACCTATATGCATCTCTTCGTCTCATCATGGTGAAGAACTTTCATAACTAGCACAAGGTCTGAATCAAAGTAAAAAGGGTCGAAAACCTACCCCGAAAGTTGGTGAAATCAAAAATTTCTAATTTTTCGGTCAGCTTGATTTCTCCGTCCAAGCTTCAAATCGGTTCAAATCCTTGGAGAGCATGATCACCGTCTTCTGGGCTTCTTGAAATGGTTGGTGGCTCAAGCTATGGTGGCCGGAGGAGGGAGAAATCAGCATGGACTACAACTCAGATTTTGGATCGGGTTTTTGTAGCGGCGGCGGCTACAAGCCGAGATAGGTTGCAAGGCGGCCACGGGGAGGTGCGCAAGGTCGAGGCCAAGAATTTCCCGTCCAAAGGTGGCCGGAGGAGGTAGAAATGGCCAGAAAACGAGAAAGAGAGAAAACCGGGCTCGGGGGGAGAGAGAGAGAGAGAGAGAGAGAGAACAGGGGCCAATTTCCAATTTTGGAAATTGTGTCTTGGTTGCAATTTTCGGATTTTTGGACTTTATACTAAAATGGAGAGTTTTTTCGAAATTCATAACTTATTCATACGAACTTTAATTTTTGCGTTCCGCTTATGTATGAACTCGTATCGATGGGCTCTACAACTTTCGTGAAGGAAGTTTTCCCAAAATCCTAACGTATAAAAAGTCAACCACTGAATCGAAACATTCCGAGCGACTAATTGTTCGAAATAATTCAATTTCTCGATTAACCAAAAGAACGAGACATCGAAACCATAATTTGTACTAACTGGGACATTTATTAATTTCATGAAAAATATGAGAAATTAATACGAAAATCCAGGTCATTACATATGATTTAAATTAAATCATCTCAAACTGGACATAAGGTGATCAAATTCAATTGATACTTTTTTGTGTGAAAGAACAAAAGAGAAAGGTAACCGGCCAACAAGTAAGAAAAGGAAAAGAGAAAAATAGATATAAACCCAATATTCTAAAGAGGTATTGGGAAAAACCCAATATTCTAAAGAGGTATTGGGAAAAACCCATACATATTTTCTTAGTAAGCTACATCTCCAATCCACGTAGGCAAATATTTCTTGAAGAGTGTTGATGTATAATTAATATTTTTTCTTATTGTCCTACATTCTTGATTTACCCTTGGGCCCCATTTGGTTGGCAAGAATTCATAGCATAAAACAACTTACTTCATAGCCATGACTTCAAATAACATACATCTAGAACATGTAATCAATAAATGACATAGGTATGTGGTCTCTAAAACTATATACATTTTGACAAGGTATTGAAAAAAACTCATAGCATAAAGCGACTTACCTCATAACTATGAAAACTCATAGCATAAAGCGACTTGCCTCATAACTATGATATTTACTAAGATACATTTAGACTAAGTAACGAATAAATGACATAGGTATGAGGCATCTAAGACTTTATGCCTTTTGACAATGTATTGCAAAAAACTCATCGCATAAAGCAACCTACCTCATAGCCATGAACATCACTGAATACATTGGATGAGTAACTAATGAAAATCATAGCACACAAAAAAAAAATCTATAGGCATTAAAGTTTTAGAACTTAAAAGTCATACCTACTACAATTTTTTTTTAATCATCACCAGAAAATCAAGTGTTTTACCCAACTCCTCAAGTTAGCACGGTTCTAATAGGGTTTAGGGTTTAGGGTTTAGTGTTTAGGTTTAGTTTAGGTTTTGGGTTTAGGGTTTAGGTTTTAATTGGTGATATCTACCTTCTGTATAGATTCTTTTGCACATTATATGCCTAAGACAAAGGTAAGATATTTATGAGATTTTTTGAAGGGAGTGCATCACTTGTATCTTAATTGTAGATACACAAAATGCAATTGTCAGTGAGTTTAAGTTTACCTTTAGGTTAGGTACAAACAAGATTAATGTTAAAGTTCAATTTAGAGTGATTTTTCATTGCTACAAATATTGTGGGTTACTGACTTACTAGTAGGTTCATTTGTAGTGATATAATATGATCAGGTTGTTTCCTTTTATGTAGATATGTTATATTGTTATGATATTCTTTCTTTTGCCTAAAAATATTTTACATGTTGTTTTGATATTTTTGGTAGATTGAATTCAAATTCAAAAGTTCAAATTTGAAATAACATATGCAAAATTTAGGGGATTTTAAGCTGTTTCCTTTATAAAAAAAAGTGGATGAGGTGCATCAAATTATCACCTAACAAATTGGATTTGGAATCAAAAACCTCTTCTAAATGGTAAACATTAAAGTTTTAGAACTTGAAAGTCATACTACTACATACAATTTTTTAATCGTCACCTGAAAGTTAGTTGTTTTACCCAACTCCTCAAGTTAACATAAGTATAATAGGTATGGTATAGACGCATAGTCGAACAAACCCATTTGGTAGGTATGCAACTAATAAAAACTATTATACGACCTAAATTCTTAGTAACATTTCACCGACTACATTGAGTGCACCGCAAAAAAAAAAAATTTATAAAAAAAAGAAGAAAAAATCATAATTAAAAAAAAAAAAAAAAAACCATGAAACTGTTCTCCATAATTTTCTTTGTTCACCCTACAAATATTTGAGGGTTAAATACTGTTTACTCCCTGAACTTTCAGGGAAAAAATAGTTCAGTCTCTCCCTTTTTAATTTCACACATTTACTCCCTCATCTCTCAATTTTGGACCAATAAGTCCATTCCGTCTAATTTCTCGGTTAAGTCACTGTTGTGGTTATCCCTTCCACATTAAAATGTCTCATATACTCCTCAATTCTTTTTTTTAATTAATTTATTTTTTTTCCTCTCTCTCTCTCTCTCTCTCTTTTCCCTTCTGCTTTTCTCTCTCTTCTTCCTCTTCCACCACCGATGGGATTGGGTGGATCCAAAACCACAACTCCATCCTCCACCTCCCCTCCCAACTTCTCCTTCACACCATCCGAATCTGAATTCCTATCGATCCCACCTTCTTTAAGCTCAACCTCCAGCTCCTCGACGCCGACAGCTTCGAATTGGTGAGACGAAGAACATAGATGCCAGATTTTAGGAATTTGTAGACTTGGTTTGCAGAAGCACTCGAAGATCGAGACCCATATCGATCTTCTTGATCAAAAACCCAGATTGAAACCCAGCCGGCTGGGACTTGATGGCTTGTGCTCAAATCGGGTCTGGAAATACAGCCGACGTTTTTTTATTTACTGCTTACCATCTCTCCAAAACCCCCAACCTCTTCTGTCTCCCAACCACCACCTCCCACCCACATTTTCCGATCTCAACTCACACAACTCATACACAAAATCAGAAAATCAAAACCTAGAAAATTTTCATGTTCTTGAACCAAATCCAAATAAAAAAGAATAAGAAAAACTAAAATAGTTCTTCTCCCAAACCCAGATCGATTAGACAAAATGCAAAGAAAACCAAAACGATCCCATCAACAATCCATGAGCCATCAAACCTTGCTAAAAACCTTCTTCAAAAACCCCAGTACCATCAAATCCCAATCTCAGGCCAAACAGCTCCATGCCAAAATCTTCTTAAATTCATTTACCAAAACCTCCACAGTAATCTTCTTCTACCTTGATATCAACCTGCTTCAGACGAAAACTCGACACTAGGAAGACCGAGAATTCAGAGGCCCGTGAAATAGTTTGTACGCTCATCAAAAGCTTCAGCGACATAGAGCCTCAGGGGATTCGATTCTTCTTCTTCTTTAGCTTCGAACTTGATCGGGTGGGTCTCTATAGGCAAGGTCGGAGTCAGAAAGGGTGAGGCAGAGTGGTCGAAGGTGGGGATGGAGACAGTAATGGTGGAGCTGCTTCTGCTCGGTGGTCAACAAGTGTTTTCTAGTGTTTGATCGGCCGGTGGATTTGGGGCTATTTTCCGGTGGCAGCTAAGCAAAGACGACGCGGGGATTCGACCCTGAATCTGGTTCCTCCATGTCCGACATCGATCAAGACCCATATCGATCTTCTTGATCAAAGAGCTCTGAAATTAAATGAATCGGAGAAGCTCTAGGGGTCTGATCTGCTACAGCGACTCTGCTTGGGACTTGGTGCTTTGGGGTTAGATGGGTTTGGCTTAGGTTAGGGGGGATAAACAAAAGAAAAAGAGAGAGATGGAAGAAGAAGAGAAAACAGAAAAGAAAGGAAATAAAAAAAAGAAGTGAGGGTATAATGGGCATTTGAGAGTGGAAGAGATTGCCACGTCAGCAATTTGATAGAGTTTTTGGACGGAGAGTAACGGAATGGACCTGTTTGGACCCAAAATAAGCATTTTGGCCTGACAAGGCACGTCTTGGATAAATTGAGCCAATGTCAATGGCTCAAGCTATATATTGTCGACAAGTTCGAAATATATATTTAGAGGCTAAATAAAGCCTATTATGGAAGCATGGAAGCATGTAAACATGAAAAGTCAACTTTAGCACATTTTCCTACTTCGGCTAGGAGAAACCGAGCTAAACAAGGAAGGAGGGGCGGCAGACTAACCAAATGAAATTGAAATGAGCTAAAACTGTCCAGATCAAATCTAGACATCCCAAGGATCATTTCTTATGAAGAGTGCCAGAGATTTGTTTGAGTGGAAGGCCTTCAAACAATCAGTCCAATCTTTTGCAGAAGCAAAACTGGAAAACTGGACTTGTAAGAGGTCCAGCAGCGTTTTCGGCCTAAACACTATATGAAAAGCTCTGAAATTTGAGCAGTATGATCTACACTCATAGTGGAACATTTTTTATGAAGAGTGCCAGAGATTTTGTTGAGTGGAAGGCCTTCAAAAATCAGTCCAATATTTTGCAGAAGCAAAACTGGAAAACTGGACTTGTAAGAGGTCCAGCAGCGTTTCCGGCCCAACCACTACATGAAAAGCTCTAAAATTTTACCAGGGTGATCTACACTCATAGTGGAACATTTGTTATGAAGAGGTCACGATCAAAATCGGAATGCTTGATGGAGATAAAATCCAAGGAATAAAGGAGCCGAAAGTGCTTCCTTATCTTCAAAATTCATCATTCCTTATCTCCAATTATGTCTCCTTATCTCCTTATCTCCGAAATTCATCATTCTTTATCTTCAATTATGCTTCCTTATCTCCAAAATTCATCATTTCTATCTCCAATTAATGCTCCACTATCATTTGTTTAATGCTAAACACTTTGGCATGGTAGCCTATAAATAGAGGTTACAA
Organism: Rosa rugosa; assembly: GCF_958449725.1. Lineage (NCBI taxonomy): Eukaryota > Viridiplantae > Streptophyta > Magnoliopsida > Rosales > Rosaceae > Rosa > Rosa rugosa. Next base: position 39,207,419 of record NC_084821.1, read on the forward strand.
TGAAACACAATTGACAACACAATTCACAACAACAATCTCTAAGATTATCAAAGTCTCTCTAGAGCAAACCTCTCTAAGAGCAGCTCCTCTCCTTCTCTTTCTCTTATCGGTGATCACACTCCTAGTCCTAGTCTTCTCAGAAGCCGACTTTCAGTGCCACCAAACCCTCTGTCAACGTACTTCGGTCCTAGTCTTCTCAGAAGTCGACTTTCAGTGCCACCAAACCCTCTGTCAACGTACTTCGGTCCTAGTTTCCTCGGGAGCCGATTGTAGTACCGCGACCACAACGGTTACGGAACCAGCCAAGCAAGGGTAACGCCCTCGCAAACTAGCCAAGCTAAAGTCACGCTTTAGCAAGTTCTCTCTACTTCCTGGTGATTTCGCTCCGCTTAACCTACAACGTTGAGTATCGACTTGGTGACACAAGACAAAGTCCTCCAGCACGAGGCACAAAGAATCCTGCGACGAGGTTGGTGCTCTCCTCGTCTACAGTCGCTCAAAAGAAGTCAGGTCAAGGGACAGCCCCAACGACCGCACTCGAACGGTGGTGGCACGCCCGCGCAGAAAAGAGACTGTTGACCAGCTGCAGCAAAATTGGAGCCAAACAGGACCTATCGGTCCAAAATTGAGAGTACAGGGAGTAAACATGTAAAATTAGAAGGACAGGGACTGAAGTGTTTTTTGGATAAAAGTTCAGGGAGTAAACAATATTTAACCCAATATTTGAATTATTGAAAGACTATATTACCCAAATGCAAAATGACTAATAAGTACACTAATTTTCTAAAATTTAAATATTTAAGGAAAACTAAATAGAGAACTAATTAAATAGAAAACTACTTAATTTCTGTTCTGATAACATTAATCTTCATCTTCTCCATCCAAATTTCAATTTATTACAATTTTCTTTTTTATCTTTTTGTTGCGTCCTCATCGTTAATTCGCTATTCAATTCATAAAAACCATTAGTGTTAACTTCATCAAAATCTTTATAATACCTTTAGGGGAAATTACTGGTCCTCCCTTTAATTTTTGGTGCGTCGACAGTTCAGTCCTTGTTATTCCAATTTTAACAGATAACTCCCCAAACATTCAAATTTCACACAATTTGATCCAAAATTACCATTTTATCCCTCACTTACTTTTTTCACACACACACACATATATACATATATCTACATATACATACATACATACATATATATATATATATATATATATATACAGATCCTATCCAGAGCGGAGCTCCGTTTTGAAAATTTACGTGTGAAGTTCGAGTTTTGGGTCACTTTTCGGTCGCATATCCACATCTCGACCATTCAGTTTTTAGGTACTAGTGTATAGATCGTCTCTACAAATTTTCAGCCAAAATGATGATCGTTAAGGCATTGATAATTGCCTTAAAGCTAGTACGGTTCAGGTTGACAGATTCAGTCCGTCCATTGGTTTAAGCGAGTTAGATACCTTAACGATCATCAATTTGGCTGAAAATTTGCAGAGAGAATCTATACACTAGTACCTAAAAACTGAACGGTCGAGATGTGGATATGCAACCGAAAAGTGACCCAAAACTCGAACTTCACACGTTAATTTCAAAGCGGAGCTCCGCTCTGGATAGGATCTGTATATATATATATATATATCTACATATACATATATATACACACACACACACACACACATATACATTATATATATACACACACATATGTATAAAATTATACATATATTTATATATCTACATATTGACTTGATACACATTTACGCAAGCGTACGTATCATTGTCAAGATAGGGAAATATTATGCCCAAAGTTATCGTACCACGGGGATTAGTGGCTAACCCACAATCCTTGGGTGGTCGGAACTAAAGTCACTAAGCAAACAAAAGCAAAAGAAAAAGAAAATAAATAAAAATGCTAACCTAAGGCACCAAGCCTTAGCAATGCTCGGCTTTGGTTTGCACCGAAGCCTAATCAAAACTAAGACCTAGTGATGACTATTTACAATGAGTCGAAATTGTCACCAAAAATGTAATTTGCATTTCTAACAACTAAAGTGCAAGAATTTAAATGAAAATTTTAACTAACAACTAAATTAAATTAAGGAAAAGAAAAGTAAGAAATTAATATGAATGTGGGATTGGTAGTTAGGGATGATTCCTAACCCTAATTCAATGTTCTAGATGCTAATTTGATTTACGTGCAATTTATTAAAGATGATAGAAGCCGTACCCAAGGCTTTTCAAGGCTCAAGGGCCGAAATTCCCTTTCATGGTATTACTACTCCGGTTCAAGGGCCGTAGGAACTCACTTGACATGAATTAGAGCCAGTTCAAGGGTCACTAATTCACATCAAGAGGCCTAGAGTTCGAGGAATTAGGCAACCAAGCTCACCATAATTGCGATCAAGCTAATCATGTAGTGAACCATGCTTGTATTTCCCACGAATATTAAATCGGGGTTCTAGCTCTAAAATCTAAGGATGTCATCCCCTAAATTTTAATCTAGACTTATTAAAACACATACCCAAGAGTTGACAATTCCTAAGCATGCATTCTAATCAATTATCACAAAACACAAGCATCCAATAATTAACAAATTTCATATATAAATTAAATTAAGCATCAATTACATCAAATTTGGGCTAGGGCACACAACCCTAACCCCCAACAAAGAAATTACTCACAACCCATAATTATGAACATCAAAGATACAAAATTCAAAGAGAAAAGATTATAGAAGTGTAGGAGAAAACAAAGGTAGCCACAATTAGTTAGGAAACTAATATGACTTCCCTTGAATTACAACTCCCACAAATACCTAAAGCTTGAATCTTGTAGCTCTTGATGAAATCTTGAAGCTTGTGTGAGAAATTCTATGAATACCCAAAAGAAAACTAAAACTATTATGAAAAATGGAGGAGGAGAATATGGGAAAGAGAAAGAGAGCAGCCCAAAGGGGCTGCCTCTGTTTTTGGTGTGCTGCGGCCGAATTCTAGGGTAAGGTAAAAGGAGAACAGAGGAATATATATATATGAGTAATTTGTGAGAGAAAGAGATAGAATTGGTGGCTATTTCGTGTGGAGGAGGAAAAGGTAAGGATGGGCTGCCACGTGGCAGCATGAGAGTGGACAAGGAGAGAAGAAAGAGAAAGACATAAGGGAGAAGAGAAATGAAAGAGCACGTGCAGCTCTAGATTTGTGTTGTTAATTAAACATTTGTTTAATTAACAAATCTCCACCATTTTTTTTCTCTTCCTTCTTGTTCTTCTTTTCTTCCGTTTTCTTCTCTTCTTCTTTTGCTTTTCCCAAGCTCAACTCAATGATTTTCACATAGTTGCTTGCATTGACCCATTGACCATCGTCGACTTTTCGTCTTTTTGTCGATAATTTCAATTAGCTCCAATTTCGCCTCATTTTCTCACAATTTCCGTAACTCCGCTTATTTCCTACAAAATAAATAAAAGTAGATTAATTACATAATAATTGACATGAAGATTAGCTTAATTATAATGTTTTAGATATAATTACACGTATATAAATGCGTGTAATCACATATACATATACATATACATATACATACATATATATATATAGATATACACACACACATTAGATATATAAAAGTTGTGAATTTTTTTTATAATATGAAACATAAACATAGTATATAGACTTACCAAATACATAAACACATTAGATATATATGTATACATACATATACATATACATATATATATATATATACACACACACATATATACATATAAATATATATAAAAAGAGAGAGAGAAGAATAAAAATATACACACACATATACATACATATATACATACATACATACATACATACATACATACATATATACTCACACACACACACATACATATATATATAAAGAGAAAGAGAAGAATAAAAAATATATATACATACACACACACACATATATATACATATGTATAAAAGAGAGAGAGAGAGAGAGAAGAATTAAAAAAAAAACAAAAAAAAAATAAGTGAGGGGTAAAATGGTAATTTTGGATCAAATTGTGTGAAATTTGAATGTTTGGGGAGTTATCTGTTAAAATTGGAATAACAGGGACTGAACTGTCGACGCACCAAAAGTTAAAGGGGGGACCAGTAATTTTCCTATACCTTTATAAACACCGAAAGTAAAAAATTTAAAACACGAAAAAAAAAAATCAGTCTTTTTTTCATTGCTCATAGTAGCACTTACTAATTTTTTTAATATGGATTGAAATAAACGAACATTGAAACTGAATGGAAAAAATAAAAAAATGGAAGTAAATCAAATTATGATTTTATTAGGAAACTATAATATATTTTAGGACATCTTTTTAATTGATATAAATTAAATGAGAAATTTTCGTTAAACAAAATTTCTTTTTTAATTTAATATGTTATATGATGGAGGATATTCCTGGAAAGAGAAATGGGTTGGATAAGTAAATCTAATAATTGAAATTAAAATATAGGGTGTAATGAGCAAGTAGGGTGAACAAAGAAAATTATAGGGTGGCAATAGCCTCACCCTTAACATTATTATCGATAGTAAGAATTAAATAACTTAACTATGTGATAGAAGGTTTGTGAATTAAAAAAAAAATGATATGCAAAAGTTGCTTCACATCTGATTCATTTAAAGTAACAATCAACCCATTTGAATTTGAAAGAATAGACCAAATTTCATGATTCTAGCAATATTTATGACAATATTAATGTAAGGGATTACAAAACCTACAATTAAAATAATAATGCAAAGAGCTAATTTAATCATGGAATACATTACGTTATTTTTTTTGCAACAGATAGAGTAGCATAGGTTAATAAATTTTACTTTAGTGGCAATTTCTGTAATTTTGAAGGGAAAAGGGTTGTATTATTTATCTTACATGATTGTTTTTGGGTGTATTTGGGGAGCTTCTATTCATACCTCCAAAATTGATATTTAGACCTCCTCACTTAATAGACTTCCAACTTACTTGTACAAATAACCAAGGATTAAATTCAGTTTACTCTCTTGAGGTTTGGGGGTAATTTCATGTTAGTCCTTGTCCTTTCAATTTAATCAGTTTACTCCCCAAGCTTGTCAATTCTCCTCAACCGTGTCCATTCCATCCAATTTGGACGTTAAGTCTGATTTTTAGGGCTAAAATGGTCATTTCAAGACAAAAAAAAAACTAAAAAAAAAAAGAAATTTTTTTATTTTTTCTTTTTTTTTATATTTTTTTCTTCTGTTTTTTTTTTAATTTTTTTTTCTGTTTTTTCGTTTTTTATATTTTTTTCTTCTTTTTTTTCATTTTTTATTTATTTTTTTATTTTTTATTTTGTCTTCAACCTGTACACCACAAGTTATAATAAGTTTATAAGAACAAAAAGATACTTTAGGTGGTTGAAAGCCGCTAGCTGATCTACGATATTTGTGATATATCTCCGATAAAGTGAAGAATTTTAAGAGATATCCCCAATAAAGTGAAGAAATATCTGTAAAAAATGATTTTACACTTTATTTATAAATATCTGTAAAAAATGATTTTACACAGATATTTCTTCACGATTTTACACTTTATCTGTAAATATCTGTAAAAAATAATTTTACACAGACATTTCTTCACTTTATTGGGGATATATCCTAAAATTCTTTTCTTTATCGGAGATATATCATAAATATTGTAGATCAGCGAGAGACTTTCAACCACCTAGAGTATCTTTTTGTTTTTATAAACCTATTATAACTTGTGGTGTATAGGTTGAAGATAAATTTATATAAAAATAAAAAAAATAAAAAAAAACAGAAAAATATATATAAAAAAAAAACAAAAAAAATAAAAAAAATTCCTTTTTTTTTGTCTTGAAATGACCATTTTAGCCCTCAAAAGTCAGACTTAAATGTCCAAATTGGACGGAATAGTAGAAATTGGACACGGTTGATTGAAATTGGAAAACTTGGGGGGTAAACTTATTAAATTGAAAGGACAGAGACTAACATGAAATTACCCCCAAACCTTAGGGGGGTAAACTGATTTTAATCCAATAACCAATATGCTATCTACACCTCCCTAATTTTTCCATAATACCCATCATCCAATAATATCAATAAAAACTTTTTTTTTTAGAGTGTTCTATTCATATACCTCCAAAATCAGTAGTTAGACCTCCATCAATTTTTAAACATTTCACAATATTATTTTACTCTTCATACAACTATGCTGAAAAAAAAAAAAAAAAAAAACTTTCAATTGATAGCTTCCCCCCCCCCCCCTTCTTCCTAAGAGCAGTTCATTTCTTCAACTTCTTGAAAACTCCAATGGATGAGTATGATTTTAAGAGAAAGTGATTTGTTGGTGTTTTGGTTAGAGAATATTGCATATCCGAAATTGACTCGAGGAACTGCAAAATAAGGAACTGGTCTGTTGATTTCTCTGCTGCTTGGTAAGGATGAAGACCATAACAAAAACAAAAGGGAAAAAATATTATGAGGATGACCATTTGTTGATTTCATACCTCTAAAAGGGAAAAGACTTTTTTTAATTTTTTTTTCTTTCTCTTTTGTGTCTTTATTGGTAATTTGACATGAGTTGACAAAGTCAACTATCACTTGAAAAAAGAAAGAGGTCAAAATGCCAATTTTAGAGATATGAATAGAAACTCCCATTTGTTATTTATCTTATAGAAGTAATGGATGGGTTTTACCTAATATTTCTTATAATGAATTGCCCCAAAAGAAAAGAAAAATACAAATGGAAGGTAAAAAAATTAAGGAAATGATGGAAAAGGTCACTTTAGAGAGTGAAATGATAAAAAAGTCACCTACTTTCCCACTTGATAAAAAAATCCATAATGAATTGTTAACAATATTAATTTAGTCCTTATGAATAATGAGGTAATGTTAAAAAAGGTTAATTTTTAGTTTTTTTTTAATTCCGATTCTGCCCTTGAAGCCTAAAAACTGATGACATAGATTCACCAACCCAAACCCTCACCCCTCTCTCCCTCCTTGTCTCTCATTTTGCAAACCCTGCATTTCCCGAAACCCTAGAAATCTCTCTCTCTCTCCGTCTGGCTCTCCCTTTCACCATTCTCGTAATCTGCAAGTGTTCGCTTGCAGAAAGCTAATTTCGATTTCAATTCAATCAAATTTCTGCAATTGATTCGTTGATGATGGCCCACGGAAAAGTCAGTCTCGCTCAAGAACTCCTCCCCTCACCGATCTTCTCCGCCACCAAAGGTTTGTGTTCTTCAGCTCCTCCTCTATCCTTATCTCTCCGCATCGCATTCGATTTCTTTCTTGTTTTTCTTCTCTTTAATTTTATTCCATTCTTTGCTAGATCTTTCTCTCTGTGGTTCTGGTATGCATTTGAAATTTTGTTATTCCAGCCAATTTTGAATTAGGGCTGCTACCTCTAAAGATTATGTCGGTATATGGATTAAGAAATTGTTGGATGTTGTTATTGGTTTGCGTTTTGATTTTGAGATGTCTCAGAGGGAAGAGTTCGAGATGAGCGTCGCAGGATCTGGAGAGGTGGAGCCTTCGATCAGTCAGATCCTTGGAAAGATTGACAGGTTCACTGAGATTGTTAGTGTTTTCGGTTCTTGTGGATCCGCAGTTTTGATTTGTTGAGTTCATGTGATGTTTGGAAGGCTGAAGAAAGGCTGAAGAATCAGGTTGGTCGATTCATTTTAAGTAATTTTTCATTTTGATTTTACAGTATGTGCGTTTGATAATTAAATAGAAAAGAAACGGGTATGATCTGTGGTATGGTCACAATTGTTGTCAAGCAAGAACAATTGGCTTAATTGAATTGACGAATTGATTTTCTTGTAAGATTAGCATTTTTTTTGGAACACAGATATAAGGGCAATGACAGGGATCGAGTTGTTGAGGCACTACTTCCAGAACACTCATGCAAGGTCTTATTTTTGTGGTTGATCGCAATGACAGGGATCGAGTTGTTGAGGCAAGGGATGAGTTGCACAGGATGTTGAATTAGGTAGTTACTGATTCTCACGTATTATAATTTGTGCTTGTTTATGCTGGGGATTCATTAGTTCCAATTGCAAAAGATCACAGGATCCTTAATTTTACCCAAAAAAATAAAATAAATAGAATCTACGTTGCTTCACTAAGTTTCTATTTGGTTTGGTGCATACTTTTCTGGACTTGCATCCGCTTACTTGCTGTAGTTATATAGCTTTATGTCTTAGTTGCTTGATGAGTTATTCTGGTTGCATGCCCTTCAAGTGATTAGAAGATTCAGAACCTTGTTTAGGGTTCTTGTTCTTTGTTGTTCTAAATTGTTGGCTTTCGTAAGTTTCTATAGAGTTTGGATACATAATCTCCTGTAGTACGTTGCATCCACTCACTTGCTATAGTTATATTGCTTTATGTTTTAGTTGCTTCATGAGCAATTACGGTGCATGCCCTGTAACTGATTGGAAGATTCAGAATCTCATCTAGGATAAACAGTTGCACATATTCTTTCCGGTCTTTTTGGTACTAGGGCTAAAAGGTAAAAATTTGATCTGGTTTCAGGATGAACTGAGGGATGCTGTTTTGCTTGTATTTGCCAACAAACAAGATCTTCCTACTGCAATGAATGCTGTAGAATTAACTGATAAGCTTGGGCTTCATTCTCTCCGCCAACGTCACTGGTAAGTGATATTGTTAATTTTCACTCTGCAATTTTTAGTCCATCTGTAAATAGTTGCTGTAAGCTGGTAAATCATATGTCTACATAATTTATGACTCTAAATGATTGAACAAACTAAATAAGGTTGAAATGATTTCTTTATCTTTTATTCAGAAGTGAGTTTACTTGTTTAGTTCTATTGGATAGGAGCTATAAAACTAGTGGATGGTGTCAAAATCGAACTAAACAATTAAGAACCTGATGTAATGTTTATTTTAAAACCATGTAAAGATCTTGGATGAATTGTAGGACCAAATAGTATTGCAGATAGGAGAAGTATGGCCTGAACTATTGTTGTTATTGTGATGTTATCTCTCAGGTACATTCAGAGCACATGCGCAACCTTGGGCGAGGGACTGTACGAGGGATTGGATTGGCTTTCCAACAACATTGCTAGCAAGCCAAGTTCAATAAAATCAATCTTTTACAGTAATTTTAACCATGAGTGTTAGTTTATGCTAAAACAATTTCCTTTCTTTTTCTTCGAAATGTCTGCAACATTTTTCGAAATGTCTGCAACATTTGCAACTATTCTATGGTAGACATAAAAAATAAGTTATTTCTCCTTGATACAATCGGTATTTGCCGTTTTTGCATGATTCTTTTAATATTGTGTTTCTGAGAACCTCCATGGTTTCTTTACAGGCTTAAGATAATGAAGGCCAAGGAGTTCGGTTTGCCTTGGAGATTCCGGGGGAGGATAGTTTTCTTTGTTTCCAGTGAATGTTGTTATAGGAGAATGTTTTGGCAAGACTTTGTCTTCTGATTTTGTGTTCTGTATTTGCTACTTTAGCTATACTAAAGCTATAAACAGAGTTGCTAATTATTATGTTATAGTCTTTCTTAAGCATAAACCATGCCAATATCATGTCTTTGTGTTCATTTTATGTGGTTGAAAAAAACAAAAGTGACTTGAGATTAACAGTGACTTAGCTAGTGACCTCACTAACTACTTGGGCCATTGGCTAGGGACATGGTCAGTTACTTGTCACATTACATGTCACTAACCATAGCCAAGTCACTGTTAATTACATGTCACTAACTAAGTAACTAACCATGTCACTAACTAAGTAACTAACCATGTCACTAACCAAGTAACTGTTAGTAGCCAAGTCACAAGTTGATAGCCAAGTCACTGTTAATCACGTCACTAACTAAGTAACTGACCATGTCACTAACCAAGTAACTGTCAGTAGCCAAGTCACTGTTAATCACATGTCACTAACTAAGTAACTGACCATGTCACATTACATGCATGTCACTGACCATGCCTTGAACAAGCTTCCCCTTGATTGAATCCCTCCTTGAACTCATTTCTCATTGAAAGATCCCACCGTAACCGAATCTCTCCTTGAACTAATCCTTCCTTGAGGGAATCTGCCGCAACCTAATCTCTCCTTGAGCTAATTCTTCCTTGAGGGAATCCGCCCTAACCTAATCTCTCCTTGAGCTAATCCTTCCTTGAGGGAATCCGCCCTAACCGAATCCCTCCTCGAGCTAATTCCTTCTTGAGGGATTCCGCCATAACCGAATTCCTCCTTGAGAGGTTTTCGCCATAACCAAATCTCTCTCGGCGGGATATTTCTTCCTTAGCTAGATATTTCTTCTCTTGATGAGATACTCGTCCTTGCTCCTTCCCGGATCACATGTCACTAACTAAGTAACTGACCATGTCACTAACCAAGTAACTGTCAGTAGCCAAGTCACAAGTTGATAGCCAAGTCACTGTTAATCACATGTTACTAACTAAGTAACTGACCATGTCACATTACATGTCACTGACAATGTCACTAACCAAGTAACTGTTAGTAGCCAAGTCACAAGTTAATAGCTAAGTCACTGTTAATCACATGTCACTAACTAAGTAACTGACCATGTCACTAACCAAGTAACTGTCAGTAGCCAAGTCACAAGTTAATAGCCAAGTCACTGTTAATCACATGTCACTAACTAAGTAACTGACCATGTCACACATTACATGTCACTGACATGGTTATGACTGTAACATGGCCAGTGACTTGAGGCACTTAAACTTCACAAGTATTTTTTTGGCAATGAATTCAAGTGTAAGACAAAATTGTAAGCTCAATCATTAGTAAGAAGATTTCAAGTGATTTTAGTCAAAGTACAACCACAACACCTTTTCCAATTAGACAACCTCTGATAAGCACATTAAACAAAACAAAAAATAACCACAACTGGGTCTAAAGACGCCTCTCAAGGAAGTTCTGGACAGTGAGTGCAAGGACATAATCGAGCTTGTTCTGGCTCTCTTCTAGGAGCCCATACATGTTCATCCTGCGTACGTAGAAGAGCCTCACCCTCAAAGATATGGCAAGGATTTTTCTCGTCCAGGGTAAGAAATTTCCTGACAGCATTACAGATGAGGCTCAAAGCATATTGGACCCTCCACAACTCCCTCTTGCACCGAAGCCCATATTCTCCAACAAGGTTCAGCTCAACATCCAAATGTTCCTTCTCATGAGGACGTTTTGGCTTCTTATAAGCCTTTCCATCTAATCAACAGGGAGAAAAAAAAAAAAACAGAACACACTTAGCAAACTTCACAAACAACAATATAAACTCACTTCTCAATACACACCCAAATACAAATTTACAAACTAAACTAATCAAAACGCCAACAAATTAACAGAACAAATTCCATCATTCTTCATGTTTCAGCATCATATCAACTCGGCTCAAATGGCCAACACATGTATTGGGAGTGAGGTATAGCATCTATTTTAACTTTAGAATGACGTTGTACACTAAATCATGCATACCAGGTCTCCCATATACTTTGAAAACAAAAGCAAAGATCAAAACAATCACCAGTAATAAAAAGAGATTTGCACAGACATCTAATGCATAGTTCAAGGGAGATGCTTATGAGCACTAAGGCTAATGCAATATAGTCTTACTGAATTATGATTTTCAACTTTTTGAGGTCTCAAAGTAATCTTATCAACTATAAACATCCAGTAATTGTGAGTTATAAGCCTGATACCTCTCTTCAGTGGATGAGAATGAATAGTTGTTGTCTACGCCATGCTGACCCCATGGACAAGGCAATAGCCAATCTGCATTTTTAAAGCCAACCAACTCGAAATTGGCACCATCAACACAAAAGAATCATGGCAACCATCATCTTTGATTGAATACATTTTCTAGAATATAAAATACTATGAAAACTACCTAAATCCCAAAGAAGCATAAGAATACAAATTTATACAAATAACACATCCCTGTGCTAGTAAAATCCCATCTCTAGCTCAAGAGCTAAATTAGACCATACGATGATTGTCAAGGGAAGAATACCATTTATAACCACCAACAATGAAAATGTCACAGTAGTGCTTTTTGGCGTTCAACCTAGACAAGTTCTCAATTGTCCAAGTGAATTTCACGGTTAGAGGCTAGCTCCTCCATTGGCTGATTATCAACTATACTAGCCGGCTCTACTTGAGCTACTATAAACATCAAATGCCATAAAAATCAAAACAAAAACAAGACCATGTAAAGATGCACATGTTACAGATTTCATAGACTCAATGAGATCCCAGCAAGCAGCAGGACATGAAATTCTAAACATTACGTCTATGCTTCATCTGTAATCAACATGTATCAAACAAAAGCCTACAAAAAATCCATTCACTTACACTCTAATCACACAACTGCACCAATTTCGCAGAAACCTCAATTATCCAGATCAACTACGCAACACAAAAATTAAGAAATCAAAACAGTAAAAGATGCTGTTAGTGTTGAAAATACAAACCATCCATGGGCTGAGGAGACCTTCGACCAAATCCGTATCTCTTCATCCTCTTGCTGCAAGCACAGAGACACAGTCAGAGCTCTGATTGAGCCAAAAAACCTAATCCTATCCTACTACTGAATCATAACCTTAGCAAACCGGTACTCTTCAAGTGAGCGAATCACAACATTGAAGGCGTTTTGAGAGCGAATGGGAGGACCGGAACCCTAAGCGATCAGTCATCGATCCAAGGTCGGAGCTGTAGCTATCAAAAACGTCGCCGGAGCCGAGCCTCGGCGCCATTGTCACCAATTTCGAGCAGATAGCTCCCAAAAACTCAAAATCCTAACCTAGCCTCCTCCTCCGTCGCCACCGCGATGTCATAAATTCCTAGTCCGATCAAACCCCGACGAATTCAGAAATGGTGACTCAAATCGCGGCGATTGCAATCGCATTATCAAATTGGGAGCGAAATTGAGGGAGAGAGAAGGGTCGAAAAGGGTTCAGACGAGATTGGATAACGGGAGGGAGGGAGAGGTGCCAGTGGTATATTTTGTAATTACGCTTAATTTTAGTGGCAGGTTATTAACAGGTGACCTTAATTATCATAGAGATATTTGTGTATACTAAATTATAATAACACACTTCAAAATGACCTCTTTTATCATTGGCCGATGGAAAAGCCTTATCAGCTTATCCCACAAACTCTTAAAAAAGAAATTTGTCAATTAGATTACTGCAAAAATAAAAAGGTAATATATGCAGTCATGAACCTACACGATAATAAGAACGATTAAGAAGGTATGGCTTACCGCCTCCAATGATTTTTTTTTTTGGGTCTGAATTTTCAATAGAAATATTTGAGCATGCTCTAAAGTGTGGGGAAATATATCAAGAGAAAGAGTGGAGGTTGATGAAAGTGGGAGGGAACCGTTGCTATGAACGTGGGAGGTGAGGGAAGGGATTTTGAAATTATTAAAAAAAGAAGTGGACAGTTTTTCATAGGAATTGGTGTAGTTTTTCTCACGTACTTATCTGGTTTATTTTGGATAAATCTAATTAATCTGTTTCAAAATTTCACCATTATTTTTTATTTTTCTATTTTTCTTTTTATTTTTTTAATTTGATCTTGTTATCCCTATCTTTTTTATGAGTACTAAACCTATTTAATATTTTAGAATTATTTTAGTACATTTATTCTGCTTTGGCTGACAAAACGACTTCTCTTAATAATAGTGTAGCTTGGTCTAGGATTGGAACGCACTTTGCACACACCTGAAGTAAAAGGTGAGGTGAGGAATGGTAGAGATCGCAGCGGTTGTCAGGTTTGGAGAAGTTGTCGGCGCGACGTGGTTGGGTTCGAACCGGCGGTAGGGCTTATTCAGATCTGGGTGGTGTCCGATTTGGTGGGATCGTGGTGGAGGATCTGGGTTGGTTCGATGGGATCCGATCTGGGGATGCATCGGTCGCAATATGGATTTGATGTGGTTGGATTGTGGTGGAGCGAGCTAGCGTGATCAGGATGGCAGAATATGGGCGATCCGGTGAATCAAGCGCGACGGGGCAACGGTGGCCGCGACTTTGATCGCAGTTGTGATTTTTCCTATTTTTTGTGTGGAGGCATGGGCTTGGGCTGTATTTTTAGTTTCTGCTTTTAGTTTTGCTTATGCTAGTTGGTTAGTATTGTCTCGCCTTTGGTGTGTAATAAGCATAGTTAGTAATTTTTCGTATTATATGCGAATAAAACACGTACTTATGTTTTTTTCAAAACTACTTCCGTACTTCGTATTATATAAAGGGATTCGTTAAATTTTCCGTACTTTTGAAGCCAAAAGTATTATACACTTACTATACATGATTTTTACGTTTTTTTCCCGTATTTTACACATATTATTGAACAAAAATGAATATAAATTAATGTTTTTAATTAAAAAGTTATGAATTAAAAATATTTTGCCAAACATTTGATAAAATGTCGAAATAATACACGTATGTATATTTCGCGTACTATACAAGTCTCGTTTTTCACTGTGGTAATAAGTCCCTGCAACTATCATGCAGGGCTAGTCGGGCTAACTACCTGTTTGTGCTCTCTAATTGCCTTGTCTGGCCTAGTGAGGCAACGATCCATTCTGATTAAACGGTCGCAACCTCCTAGTGGCAGGATGAAATTTAGTACCGTCGGGTTTCATCTCCGACTGCAACATAGTAGGAAAGCTGTGATTTTTGTAATTATGCTTCGTTGTAATCGAGTTATCTTTTCAGTATGTTACCACTATGTCAAAGCAAATGGAGTAGCCAGTCGTGCACTCTTTGCTAATTGGTGCTTGTTTGAAACATGTATTTGATAGAGACTCCTGATATTATTTCGAGATCGACGTACTCTAAATGTGCTAAAGTTGACTTTTCATGTTTCCATGCTTCCATAGTAGGCTTTATTTAGCCTCTAAATATATATTTCGAACTTGTCGACAATATATAGCTTGAGCCACTAACATTGGCTCAATTTCTCCAAGACGTGCCTTGTCAGGCCAAAATGCTCATTTTGGGTCCAAACAATAATAATAATAATAATAATAATAATAATAATAATAATAATAATAATAATAATAATACTTTTTATGTTCAGAAGGCTTCTGAACTAGAAAGAGGAGCTCCAAGACTTGTAATTAATTACAAACCCTTAAACAAAGTCCTTCAATGGATTAGATACCCAATTCCAAATAAAAGAGATTTACTAAAGAGATTAGTCCAAGCAAATGTTTTCTCAAAATTTGATATGAAATCTGGCTTTTGGCAAATCCAGATTGCAGAAAAAGACAAATACAAAACAGCATTTAATGTTCCCTTCGGACGATTTTATGCCTTTGTTATAAAATCTCTTATACCATCTACAATTTGTAGATGATACGTCTCTGAGGGTATAGATGATAATTGTTATAAAATTGTTATAAATTGTTATAAAATCTTATAGATATACGTCTATAATTTAAGAGCTCAGTTAAAATATTAATATCCTGATGAAATGTTAAGAGCTCAGTTATAATCAGTACTCAGAACCTTTATAGATATTATAAGCTTTAAATATATTATTAAGCAAAATTGGTAGTATTTCAGATACTATGCTAAACTGTGAGGTGTGGTCTTCTCATAGCTTAACTGAAATTGTAGGAAACTGGAAATTACCCAAGAAATAAAAAGCCAAAAGAATAATAGACTTTAATAATATTATTATGGATAATAATACTATGAGAAGAATATTGATATGTCAAGAAATAGCCTCAGTTCAAATAATAATTGACAAATATAAAGGATATTATTTTTGAAACCCTATTTGTTGAAGGAAAATATCCTATTGTTCTTCTACATACAGATCCAGAATCTTTTGATCATGACTGTTATAAATTATATGATATGCCTGTTGAAAGTTTCCTACAATTCTATATTATATACTATAGGCTATAAATTAATATTTCTAATATTAATATACTGTGAACTGATTTAATAGGTATTTCGGATAGTACTGATTTATAGATATTAAAATCAGTACTGACAATATTTCAGATACTGTCATCTTCAACAAATTTTCGTTGTAATTGGATAATGTTTTGATGAGAGGAAGTATGCAGGTTACTATGCAACTCTCAGACTAACTCTCTTTTTAAAATTTTCTAAACTCTTTTTTCACTCTGAGAAAAACTCTGCCTAACTTGACTAACCCTATTAAAGCTCTTTATGAACTTTAAAACTCTTGGCTATGAATTATAGCATAAAGGACATAATCTTTTATACTAGTTTTAACGTTAGATCTTCAATAATATTAATACAACATCTTAATAATTATTATTATCCATAATAATATTATTATTATTTTATTGGATATTAGAATATTAGTCAATCAGGATCAATCAATTATTTGTAGGAAGGGTTATTATGAAGGGTTAATCCAGAGACGTATTATGGATCTACAACCCTGATTGTACTACAAAAACCCTTCATATGATATTGACGTATTATGGATTATTATGGATCAACTATTTAATAACCCTTCATATGCCATAATAATAATAATATCACCAATGGTCACTGAGTTATGACTTATTCGACACTTAACTCACTCAGTTTTACATCTGTCTTTCACTTAACTCACAGCCGTTAATTCTACCGTTAGAAACCGTTAAAATTGAGGGTATATTTGTCAAAACACTTAAAAATCATTTTTAACTTAAAAAAACTACATTTATTATACTTTTTTTCAATTTTTTTAAACTTCTGAAATTTCTAATAAAACATGATTTTTTTAACTTAAATATAATTTGGAAAAAAAATTGTCTTTTTCTTTTATAAAATAAAGTTAGAAATACATTTTTTTAGTGTTTAGACAAATATACCCTCAATTTACATTTATTAGACTTTTTTCAGTTTTTTAAATTTCTGAGATTTCTAATAAAAAATGATTTTTTTAACTTAAATATAATTTGAAAAAAAATTTGTCTTTTTTTTTTTTAGTTAGAAATGCATTTTTTAGTGTTTAGACAAATATACCCTCAATTTTAATAGCTTTTAACGGCAGAATTAACGACAGTGAGTTAAGTGATATTGTTAAAAATACAGGAAAATTCTACAAAATGTTAACGTATGACATGCATACAATTGCCTTAAAAGTGGTAATTTGAGTCCTCAAAATAGTAATATTAGTCCTCAAAGTGGTAACATGAGTCCTTAAAGTGGTAAATTTTCTTAGTTACCACATGAGTCCTCAAAATAGTAATATTAGTCCTCAAAGTGGTAACATGAGTCCTTAAAGTGGTAAATTTTCTTAGTTTACCATATGAGTCCTCAAAATAGTAATATTAGTCCTCAAAGTGGTAACATGAGTCATTAAAGTGGTAAAAATAGTTGATGTATGAGAAATGTTAACATACCATAGCTTTACCCAAAAATACAGTGAGTTAAGTGTCGAATAAGTCATAACTCAGTGACCATTGGTGATGTTTTCCCTAATAATAATAATAATAATAATTTGAATCTTCAACAAATTTTCGTTGTAATTGGATAATGTTTTGATGAGAGGAAATATGCAGGTTACTATGCAACTCTCAGACTAACTCTCTTTTTAAAATTTTCTAAACTCTTTTTTCACTCTGAGAAAAACTCTACCTAACTTGACTAACCCTATTAAAGCTCTTTATGAACTTTAAAACTCTTGGCTATGAATTATAGCATAAAGGACATAATCTTTTATGCTAGTTTTAATCTTAGATCTTCATAATAATATAGATAGAGTTGCTTCTTCTTCTTTTTTTTTCCTCCCCTCTCTTGATAGACATATATCTATGTAGCTTGTTGCATTATATTATCTTTTCCTTCATTTTTTCACATGTCTAGTAGTAATTAGGTATCAGTCACATACAATCTGTATGTGCACAAGGCGCTACTGGTTCTATATATACCTCGTTTTATTAGAATCTAGTTAGTTTTCATAGACACAATGAGTCCTTCAACAATGGCCATCCTTATAGTCTTCCTCGTGTTCATCTGGTTTCTCATCACTACAGTCTCAAAACCAAAGCACAAATCAAAGCTACCTCCTGGCCCTCGGTCACTACCAATCATTGGTAACCTTCATATGCTAGGCAGCCTCCCACACCGTAGCCTCCAACATTTGGCCGAAAGATATGGACCAATAATGTCTATTCATCTTGGCAATATACCCGCCATAATAGTCTCATCTCCAAAAGCTGCAGAGCTGTTCCTCAAAACCCATGACCATAATTTTGCCAATCGGCCCAAAACCCAGGTCTCTCAGTGCATAACTTACGGTGCAAAGGGCATGGCCTTTTCCGAATACGGCCCATTTTGGCGTCATGCGAAGAAGATTTGCACAACCGAACTTACGTGTCCCTCGAAAATTCAAGCTTTTGCACCGCGGCGAAGGGAGGAGATAGGGCTATTGGTGCAGTCACTGAAGAGAGCTGGAGAGGAAAGTCAATTGGTGGATATTAGTGACAAAATTGGTGAGGTTGTTGAGGATATAATGTATAGGATGGTACTGGGTGGCAAAAAGAATGATTGGTTGGGTTTGAAGGAGATTATTGAGGAGGCTGTATCGTTGGTCGGAGCATTCAACATAGCTGATTATGTGCCATTCCTCGGTCCATTTGATTTTCAGGTATACGTTCTGATTAATTTCCCAAATTAGAAATCATATATATTCCATTCCTTAGCTGTAGTAACAGATACTAGAACAAACCAGTGAGCAGGATAGCCTTTTTCCGGTGATCTGATTTTGGAGTATTAAACATTGTACGTACTATAAGTCTATGACATAGTACTATGAAATTATATGCAATAATTTCTCTCTCTCTCTCTCTCTCTCTCTCTCTCTCTCTCTCTCTCTCTCTCTCTCTCTCTCTCTCTCTCTCTCTCTCTCTCTCTCTCTCTCTCTCTCTCTCTCTCTCTCTCTCTCTCTCTCTCTCTCTCTCTCTCTCTCTCTCTCAGGGTTTGACCAAGAGCTTAAAGAAAGTTAGCAAGAGAATCGACCAACTCTTGGAGAAGATAATTGAGGACCATGAAGTTAACACTGAAAGGGGGAAACATGGCCAGCATGAGGACTTTGTAGACGTGTTGCTTTCAAACCAACGGTTAAACCCGAATGACAAGAGTTTAATTCCTCTTGATCGAACAAACGTGAAAGGCATCTTATTAGACATGTTGGTTGCATCTTTTGATACTTCAACCGTTGCAATTGTTTGGACCTTTGCCGAGCTCTTGAGGCATCCAAGGGTCATGAAGAATCTCCAAGAAGAGCTCCAAACTGTAGTTGGTATGGACCGAGTGGTGGATGAGACTGATTTGCCACATCTGGTTTACTTGAATATGGTGGTTAAGGAGAGCTTCAGACTGCACCCAGTTGCACCACTTCTAGTCCCACATGAATCCATCGAGGATATTACAATTGATGGATACTACATACCCAAGAAATCGCGGATCATGGTAAACGTCTGGAGCATTGGAAGGGATCCTAATGTTTGGTCAGAAAAGGTTGAAGAATTTTATCCTGAAAGGTTCATGAACAACAATATGGACCTCCGGGGACATGATTTTCAGCTCCTCCCATTTGGAGCTGGCCGAAGAGGGTGTCCGGGTATGCAATTAGGGCTAACCACAGTTCGGCTAGTTCTTGCACAACTGGTGCACTGCTTTAACTGGGATCTCCCAAATTGCTTGCTACCTCAAGACTTGGACATGACAGAGAAGTTCGGCTTATCAATGCCAAAAGCCGAACACTTGCTTGCCAAGCCAACATACCGTCTTACTCTTCTGTAGTTTGATGCATGTGTTTCAATAAACATTTACCTATCTGTGATGTATTTGGTAGCTATAAGATCGAAATGTACGCAGTGCAAGGTTGAAAATTAATAAAATGATTCCTTCAGTATTACATGCATAGATGATTGAATTATTACGAAAACAACAAACTATAATTGATCCCATACTCTACTTAATGTTACATGACCATCTCAAAATACTAGATCACTGTGCGTGAGTGGTCCAGAAAAAATAGCACATGGTTTCCGAGTGTAGAGCACACAAGAAGCTATGAGATCAGCTGGTTCTCTGCTAGCTAGTCTCTCTATTGAGAAGATGATTGCTTAGTTTATGCTTGTGCACAGGGGCGGATCTAGGTATAGGGGTGGGAGGACTCAAGCCCTCCCCAGACTTTTGGGTTGAAAAAAAAAACCTACATATATATTATATATATTTTTTGTTTGTATGTATGTTTGTTTGACGAAGCTCACCCGAACTCCCGAATTATCGAAGTCAAACTCCTCTTTGGCTCTATTATTCTCTCCGTCCATCACAAACTCTCATTCTTCGTCTTTTTCTTCTTCCCAAAAAGACCTAAATTTCATCGTTGAACACTTGAACTCTCAGGTTCTTATCTCCCCGCTCTTGCATTCCCACACTTGTGCATAATTGTACTAAAAAAAAAAAAATTTTGGCCTTCGCCCAAAGAGACACATGAATACGTAGCCCACCCCATTTTCGGATCCTAGGTCCGCCACTGCTTGTGCATGTCGAGGGTTTCAATTCATTTCAGTCTCTTTGAATGGTTAATGATATGATTCTTAATTTAGTAGTCGTAATAATTGTTCTACCAGCAGGTCAAGCAGAGTAGTCTTTCGGATCGTAACTATAAAATCTATAAATTTTATTGAAGGATGATTTCACTATTACGCTGGAGTCCGTACGCAATGCTCATGGAGATGTATGCAACTGAGCATGATGATACAAATTCAGGTTGGATCTAGTGGCGGATCCAGAAATCTTTCTCAGGTAAGGCAAGATTATTAATATACTTATTTTCAATTGGTTTTTGTTAATGTCTAAGATTCAGCGGTGGCTAAACCTTAGTTAACGCTAGTCCGATGGGTGGACCGCTACTTGTGGTGTAATAAATACTTCCGCTACCTGTCAAGTAAAATACAAAGGGCGTCAGAGGGAGACCGCGCGGGGCGGTCTTCACTTCTCCGATGCCTAAGTTAGTCAATGTATTTATGTTGACAGAATAACAGTAGGTAATGTACATACATGTACATTTACATGCATAATTAGCTATATTGGGCTACGCTCATGGTACCGCCAGAGGTACTGATTCCCGACACAGGAGTAGCCTGCGGACACACAGCCAGGCGAGCTACCGCCTGAGCCTCGGATCACCCCCAGATCACCGCCGACGCGGCGCCACGCGCCGTGTCAAGATAGCATCAGAAGCTCCTGAAGCTGAGAACTGAAGCACATCAGTCCCACATCGCAAACAAGGAGAAGATCAGTCTTCTGCACACCTATAAAAGGTTCTCTCCTCTCTCCTCATTAATTACGCATTTACTACTCATTTATTGCTATGCTGCCTATATGCATTGACTGACTTAGGCATCGGAGAAGTGAAGACTGCCCAACGCGGTTTCCCTCTGACGCCCTGTCTTTCATTTGACAGCTAGCGAGGATCACCAAGTCTACAGAGTAGCGGTCCGCCCATCGGACCAGCGTTAAACGAAGGTTCGGCTACCGCCGGACTTTGTGCATTAACAGGTAAGTAGTAAATGCGTAATTAATGAGGAGAGAGGAGAGAACCTCTAATAGGTGGGAAGAGGATGGCCTCTTCCATGTTTTCGATGTGGGACTGATATGTTTCAGTTCCCAGCTTCTGGAGCTTCTGATGCTATCTTGGCGCGGCGCGTCAGCGGTGATCTGAGGGTGAACCGGGGCTCAGGCGGTAGCCTGCTTGGTTGTGTTTCCGTAGGTCACTCTGTTGGATGGAATTGGTACCGCTGGAGGTAGTATGAGCGTGGCTCATTATAGCTAATTATGCTTGGCAAATGCTCATGTAAGTACTGTTTTCAAAGAAAATTTTCTTATATTTTAATTAGAGTTATAAACTCTTAAATATGTAGCAATTACATACATGAAAATTGAAGCACAAACATATATCACTTACTAAAGTAATACTCCCCATTTACTGTTACATCCACTAAAAACAAATGCTTAGGTTACTCTCTCTGAGAGGTAGGTGGAGGCCGTGGCCTCCTAGCGGTGGTTTTGCAAATTGGGCCGGAGGAGATGGGTTTTCCCTCTCATCTGGTCAGCGGGAGATTAAAGGCGACGGTGCTTTTCATTGTCGGCGTCTCAAAATTTTGTTTCTTGTTGTTTTGTTCGGGGTCGGGTGCCTTGGTAGCAGCGATGGCGATCCTGGGTCGCGCGAGGCAGCGACACTGGAATGTGTTCATGGGCAACCTGGATCGGTGATGGTTCCGGGGTCTCGTTGCTTGGTGCTGACGAAGCAGGCCGATCTGGTGGCCAGTGGTGGAAGGGTTGAGGATTGGAGTTCCGGGTGGTGGCCTGGGGTGGGATCTCGACTTCTGTTGATGGCGGTCGCGAATTACAACGTCAAACTGGCTTGGGGTTGCGACGACGATGCCCTGTTGCTAAAGGGACAATCTGGTGTTCAACGGTGGTTGCTTCCTTTTTTTTCTCTTTTGCAATCTGGGCCTGCTCCTTTTTCTTACTCTCTGGGCTTCCCCCTTTTTTTTTTCTTTCTTTCTTTTCTTCTGACTTGGGCTGCATCGGCCCCTTTTTTTT
Source organism: Rosa rugosa (assembly GCF_958449725.1). NCBI lineage: Eukaryota > Viridiplantae > Streptophyta > Magnoliopsida > Rosales > Rosaceae > Rosa > Rosa rugosa. Next base: position 39,230,021 of record NC_084821.1, read on the forward strand.
TTCTTTACTGACTTGGGCCGAGTCACGTTTTCTGGGCAGCGTCTCCTCCTTGTTTTTTTTTCTTCTTCTGCTAACTTGGGCCGGGCCGCGTCTCTTTCTCTTCTCCTTTCTATTTTCTGCGCTGGACAGACGCTGGACTAGGCTGGGCCGGAACTAGGGTGCATGTGCAGGGATATTGGGGATCTAGCGGTTCAGGGATGCACGACGGTTCTGAGGCCGGTCCGGCAAATTCCGGCCGGTTTTGGGCGTTTTTTTTACCCGGTTTCCGGTTTCTGGGAGAACACCGATGATGGTGAAGTATGACGGTAGGAGGTGGACTGGAAGGGTTCGAACCGAGCAGATGACTTCTGTTTCTTCTTGTGACCGGTTCGGTGTTCTCATGGGTCTTAAATTATAGTTCTTCACAAGGATGTTGTCATGCTTTTCAGTGACATTCATTGCTCCAACGAGCTCATGAAACCTTGTGATCCGTCCTGCAGTAACATCGATTCGATAGTTCTTAACAACCATCAAAGCAGAGACAGGGAAGCTAGAGAGAGTCCTCTCAATTAACATCGCATCTGTGATATCTTTTCCACAGAATTCCATTAAGAATTTAATGCGAAGTGCTTCCGAGTTGTAGTCAAAAACTGACTTGAACTCACAGAAACGGAGGCTATGCCATCTCACTTCTAGTACTGGAAGCAGGGAGTCACGGACGTTGCCAAATCATTCTTCGAGTGAAACCGACATCCTTCTGGGGTCTTCTTCATTCATATACTCTTACTGGAGCGAATCATCCATATGACGAGTCATTAGAATGATGGCTTTCGCCTTATTTGCCTCTAAGGCTGCTCTGTTTGCCTCCAAAGTTTGAGCTTGCTCAACAGTTAGCACGTCCTGGCTAGGCTCGAGATTCGTATCCAGGATTCCATCGACCTTGACATGCTAGCGGACATCATGAATCCACTCGTGATATCTAGAGCCAGTTGTTCCCAATTGAGCGAAGTCCAGTTTGTTCAGGTTACTCATCCTGAAAAAGAACAAGAAAAAAGGTTAGTTTCAGCGCGCAAAAAGCTACCATGAAAACATATAAAATTTCTGAGCGTGGTCGCTCCCAAGAAATTATGAATTTCCGAGCGTAATTGTTTCCATGAAATTAGGGATTTCTGAGTGTAGTCGCTTCCAAGAAATCCGATTCCAAGAGATATTGGATTAGATCGAAACAATGATGTAAGTGGTCAATCATAAATTCTCTACAAACTCTAAGTTTGGAGAACCCAAAAAGCTCCTTGCTTGGAGTGAGCACGAACCCCCACAGTTTGGCTTTTGGTCTCCCCTATGAAGAAGAAAGGGGGGTAGAAGAAGGGAGGTTGCAAGTCCCCGAGAAAAAGAAGAGAAAAACAATAAAAAACTTCAAAAACGGGAACTAATAGAACCTTTAAAACATACCTTGAAAAGTGAAAAAAGCCACCGGAAAAGTCGCCAGGAAAGTTGCCTGAATTTGGTCGCCAGAAGTGGCAGGAAAATGTCGCCGAAGGTGTTCAACGGTGGTTGCTTCCTTTTTTTTCTCTTTTGCAATCTGGGCCTGCTTCTTTTTCTTACTCTCTGGGCTTCCCCCTTTTTTTTTCTTTCTTTCTTTTCTTCTGACTTGGGCTGCATCGGCCCCTTTTTTTATTTTTTTTTCTCTTCTGACTTGGGCTGAGTCACGGTTTCTGGGTCGCGCCTCCTTCTTTGGGCAGCGTGTCCTCCTTGTTTTTTTTTTCTTCTTCAGCTAACTTGGGCTGGGCCGCGTCTCCCTCTCTTCTCCTTTCTATTTTCTGCGCTGGACGGACGTTGGGCTAGAACTAGGGTGCAAGTGCAGGGATATTGGGGATCTAGCGGTTCAGGGATGCAAGACGGTTCTGAGGCCGGTCCGGCAAATTCCGGCTGGTTTTGGGCGTTTTTTCTCTGGTTTCTGGGTTTAGGACACCGACAGTGGTGAAGTATGACGGTAGGAGGTGGACTGGAAGGGTTCGAACCGAGCAGATGACTTCCGTTTCTTCTTGTGGCCAGTTCGGTGTTTTTTCCTGGGGTTTTAGGGTTAGGGCTTCGTGCAGATAACGTGTTTTAGGAAAACTGAAATTGGGAGAGAATTGAGTTGTCCTTTCATTTATATAGAGGATTACAAGGCATAGAATCAGAGTTGTACAAGGAAACGTAATATTACCTTGATTGGATATCTCCAAGATTCTCTGATATGATCTCTAATTCTAACCCTATTACCACTAGGTCAAGTAACTTAGAGTTTGGGCCAGACACATATTCTGGATTTACTTGAACAAATAAATAATTAATATGAACATTTATTATTTTCATAAACTAACTTCCTACTTCTAGACCCGTGACCACCCACTTTTCCACATCCATAGGGTGTGAACAGTTTCTAGTGTTATTTATATTTAATTGTATTTAAATCTAGTTATGACTCTTGGCCCTAATTAAAGATTTCAAATTACCAGACGGCGTCTTTATTAGAGAGAAGAAACAGAAAGAACGTGCAAGGTATTGTCCTCAACCCTCTTTCCCTCTCCTTTAGAAAATAATTTTGCATATCCCAAAGACCAAAGAGACTTCCATACCTTATCTTAAGTTTCGAGGTTAGGCAGCTACCTGGACTCAACCCCCCCCCCCCCCCCCCCCCACACACACACACAGGAATCTACCCTTGGCTAATTACAGTTGGGTTTGGGAGTTGATGCCTTAAAACTCAACATCATGCCCATATACCACAGAAGAATTCTAGAGGCCATCCAAATTATGACACTTGGATAGTTGGATCAATATAAAAAGTGCTTTCTAAGACGCAGATGAACAGAATAAAACCTACTACTAATAATGTCACGCCCCTGATTTTTAACACAGATAAAAATCGATATATAATCACATAATTATACATGCGTGATGGTTCAGCCATCAATACAAAATACCTGTAAACTTTTTCCCTTTAAACCAAGTACATACTGATGCCTTGAAACCACACTATGTCAATATTGACCCGCTCCACAGAGTCATATATTACATAAGCTTACGAATTAAATTGTCACCACAAAATATTATGAGTCTTCGCTAAGCGCAACACCGCTAGCGGGACTTCTCCCTTTCATCTTGCAAGAGAGTCTCCGCTCAGCGCAACACCGCTAGAGGGACTTCTCCCTTTCATCTTGTAAGAGAGTCTCCGCTCAGGGCAACACCGCTAGCGGAACTTCTCCCTTTCATCTTGTAAGAGAGTCTCCGCTCAGGGCAACACCGCTAGCGGAACTTCTCCCTTTCATCTTGCAAGCGAGAGTCTCTGCTAAGCGCAACACCACTAGCGGAACTTCTCCCTTTCATCTTGCAAGCGAGTCTCTGCTAAGCGCAACACCGCTAGCGGGACTTCTCCTTTTCATCTTGCAAGCGAGTCTCCGCTAAGCGTAACACCGCTAGCGGGACTTCTCCCTTTCATCTTGCAAGAGAGTCTCCGCTCAGCGCAACACTGCTAGCAGAACTTCTCCCTTTCATCTTGCAAGCGAGAGTCTCAGCTAAGCGCAACACCGCTAGCGGGACTTCTCCCTTTCATCTTGCAAGGGAGTCTCCGCTAAGCGCAACAGCGCTAGAGGAACTTCTCCCTTTCATCTTGCAAGCGAGTCTCTGCTAAGCGCAACACCGCTAGCGGGACTTCTCCCTTTTATCTTGCAAGCGAGTCTCCGCTAAGCGCAACACCGCTAGCGGGACTTCTCCCTTTCATCTTGCAAGAGAGTCTCCGCTCAGCGCAACACTGCTAGCAGAACTTCTCCCTTTCATCTTGCAAGCGAGAGTCTCAGCTAAGCGCAACACCGCTAGCAGGACTTCTCCCTTTCATCTTGCAAGGGAGTCTCCGCTAAGCGCAACAGCGCTAGAGGAACTTCTCCCTTTCGTCTTGTAAGCGAGTCTCCGCTAAGCGCAACACCGTTAGCAGGACTTCTCCCTTTCATCTTGCAAGTGAGTCTCCGCTCAGCGCAACACTGCGAGTGGAACTTCTCCCTTTCATCTTGCAAGCGAGAGTCTCTGCTAAGTGCAAGAACTTCTCCTTTTCATATTGCAAGCGAGTCTCTGCTAAGCGCAACACCGCTAGCGGGACTTCTCCCTTTCATCTTGCAAGGGAGTCTCCGATAAGCGCAACACCACTAGCGGGACTTCTCCCTTTCATCTTGCAAGCGAGTCTCCGCTAAGCGCAATACCGCTAGCGGAACTTCTCCCTCTTCAGCTTGTAACAGCCTCCGCTGAGCGTAACACTGATCGCTGAGCTTCAAGCCAGAAGGTCCCCGCAACATTTCTTACTGCTATCTATCAGCGGAGGGACTTCCTCCAATGGCGATTCCAGAGGCAACGCCTCATTTTGACAACGACCGCCACGTGGCATTGCAGTCAAGCTACGTCAAGTAAGGGGACATATCAACAGTCTTCGACGGCCCTGATCAGGCACGTTGACCCCCGACACTTGGGTATCAAAGATTGGGCTCGCTACCCAACACTCTCTGTTCAGTACAGATCCCCCTTATCAAACAATATGTCGACCAAACGGAGGCCCATCCTAGCTGGGGAGTGGGGGAATCCCTGGGGGGCCTAGCAGGGGCCCACCCAAAAGGGTATAAAGCGTTCGCTCAGTAAATCCATGGTTAACAATGCACTGACACTAATTATGCTGTCGCAAGTCTAGCAGAAGTAACACTTTGAACTGCTAGGCAACTCCCCAACCAAGATTACCCTCCTTGACTGGGGACTAGGGAGACTTTTACTTACATGGGCATTTGCCAAGCATAATTAGCTATAATGAGCCACGCTCATGCTATCGCCAGCGGTACCAACTACCACCAACGGTGTAACCCATGGAAACACAGCCAAGCAGGTTACCGCCGTGGCTCACCCCCAGATCACCGCTGACGCGCCGCTGCAAAACAGCATCAAAAGCTCCACAAACTGGGAACTGAAGCATATCAGTCCCACATCGAAAACAAGGAAGAGGTCAGCCTCTTCCCCACTAAGTTACGAGCTCTATGCCCCTAACCACTTTGCTCGCCAATTTGGGTTGGCCCAGTTGATACCCTGGCCTCTGGTTGATTCTGCCAATTACTACACCTCTTGGCGGAGATTAGCCCCGCCTGGATCTGCCCCCTTTCATAATCAGTTTACTTTGATAGTGATTCCCCCTTGGGTCAGAGCGCTGTACCCCTTCAACGATGTCGACGGTGATTATGCTGATTGGTGGAAAGAAGTGTCCGTGAACTGTTGGGACCTGCCACATGACAAACTCTTCATCCTGATCTTTCGTGGCATGGTCCTGGTCCGGAGGACCGCGAGATTCTTGAGCGCTTCTCCAACCCTGCAGCACAACCCCCGCGATTTATTCTACCTTCTCGCTCATCGCGTCTAGGGATACAAATCCACGAGCCTAGGGCAACAGTAAGTTTTTGTCTTTCTTCACCATTCCGGTTCCTTGTCTTGATTTTCTCGCTCTTATTCCTGAGTGTGTTTCGCAACAAACTACCCAGAGTAGGCCAGCCTCTGTTCAGGTCGCGAAACAAAAGGCAATAGCAGAGGAGACTCCTGAGGGAGAGTCTTCTCATGATGAAGATCCCGCTGAGGTAATTTGGTTAAGAATGATCCCAAACTTGTATATTTGGTGCTTACCCCCTTTTTGAGTTGTGATTCTTTTCTCGTACAGGCCAGTGTTGTCTTTGCTTGCAAACACGATCGAGCTCAATTCGTCGAAGAGAGTTTTGAAGATGACGAACCTCTGGGAATGCGATGGTAAACTCCGGCCCCGTCTTATCCTATTTAAATTTTAGAATCTGGGCAGGATCTTCACTATGTATCTTTTAACAGGTCCGTCAGAGAACCACTGATCCCTCTCACCTGAGCGAGGCTGGACCCTCAGCCGCTGCATAAGAGCCAATTCTCTTGCTAGTTCAAGCATCAACTAACCCCGTGGCACCTCTTTCATCTACCACATCTACAGAGCATCTACAAGGTCCTACCATTCTAATAACGATCTCCGATGACGACTCCTCGGAGCATGAAAGAGTGGAAAGCCACTCTGAGGCTTCTGCCGCTTATGAGGAACTGATGATGACAGAGATTCTCGCGGCACTAGAGGTCCAAGGGGTGGATGAGGCGAGGCCTCTTCCTCTTGGTGACCACGTACCAGATATTGACTCGACAGCTCGAGAGGTAAGCCATTGTTGGCCAATGCTTTATATTTCCCTTTAGATCCAACCCCGCTCTCTGACATTTCTGGACCTGACCAGAATTTTGTTTGTACCGAGGAGGTGGCTGCAAAAGATGAGGGTCCTATCGGCGAGACAGTCGTCCCAGAGATGGAAAATGATACTGACGGTGGTGGTGCCTCCCAAGTCTCGCGAACAAATGAGACAACCGTCGAAGCTGAGGGCTCTGTGCTTGAATCTGCTCCACTTGCCCATGGTGAGCCGCGAGTTGAGTTTCCAGATTCTCCCGTGGCTGAAGGGACAGACCAACCTGTTTAAGATGAAGAAACAGAGGAAGCTATCCACCCTTTTGCATTGGTAGTTCGTGATCCTGTGGCGCCTCCGCCGCCTCCTCCTCCTCCCACCAGATTCGAGAGATTGATGAGGGTGTTAGAGGTAACTCCTCCTTTTGCTGTGGATGAGGCTAAGATGGTGCTTCACGAACATCTGGGTCCTCGGGTATTGGAGACTGATATCCTCCCGCGAGTCTTGGAAGCCCTAAGGTATCTTTGCTAGGAGAAGGCATTGACCCTGCAGCAATTTAGTGCCATTGACATTCTGCTGAATAAACTTGGTAGGGCCCGCCGACGTCAATCGGCCACGAACGCCTAGGCTTACGCCGCTCGAGAGGCTTTGAATAGCCTCTCTCGAGAAATGGACATCTCTCGCGGTATTTTAAATGAGCGAACCATCCGCCTGCGGGAACTACAAATCCAAAGGTCCGACTTCAAATTTCGGATCGAGGACCTCCATGCCGGTTTAGCCTTTGTTGAGAATACGATTGCTGCAGAAGAGGCCCAACTCGATGAACTTTTGGCTGCTTCTGAAGAAATGGGCCGCAACCTGGCCCGTGTCAGAGAACAGGCCACTCAGGCTGAAGCTTGTGCCATTGCGGCGAAACTCCGTGTGGAGAAACTTTGCTTGAAATTGAGCTTCGCGGGCCAATCTCTGTAGGCCTCCTTGAAAACTGTTCCTCACGTGCTATTAATCCTCTAATAATAGCTAATTCCTCGAAAACCGCTCGGTATTGGAGCCTCACATGCTACTAGTCCCTTTTTTCCCGAGATTCGGAATTACTATTCTCGATTTACTGACATCGGTTTGACTCTTTAACCATCCATCTAAGGGTGGGGATTTGCCTGAAGTCCCTATAAATAGTTGAATTTCGGGCAGGGAATACTCACAACAACTCTTCTGAAATATTCAAGAAATGGCCTTTCAGTCCTTGCTTCTTTTTCTCCTTCTTCACAAATCTTCCGCTCATGAAATGGCCTCTAGCCTCTAAACTTTAGGCTTTATGGCGTAATCTCAAGCCTGGGTTAGGCCTTATGGCGTAATCTCAGGCAACCCCTTGTTTCGTCCTTCTGGAATTCTGCAATGACAATGCCAGGCTTCAGATTGGTTTAGAAACGCGAGGGGGCTCCGAGTGTGGGATCCACGATCATGCGAGATCATCTTTGTTAGAATCCCACACGCAAAACGAAATGAGGAAAGGGAGGAAGGCCACTCTGTGGTTCGTCTTTCCTCCTCTGTTTCCTTCCTTCTGGACCCGGCCCGTGTTGTGCCCTCCAGATGGAAGGGACTTTGGTTCTCACCTCCTTCTCCCCCTCTCTCTTCTTGATAGAATCTTGGAGGGATGAGAAGGGATGGACTCTTTGAAGGAATGGGTTCAAGCTGCAAAATGGTTGTTCCAACTAATAGTGGTTACCAAGGCTAGAGGGGGTGCAGAGACTCAAGCTGATATTCAGTTCCTTCACTCTCTGCCCCTCCCGGAGATAATGGCGCGGCTCAACCCGACGTTGGATTCCATAGCTGCTTCCAATTGAGGAGGCTTGGAGGCTTCATTTTCTTTCACTGGAGTCTCCCCTTCTCATGGATAATGGCGTTGGCCAAGCCTATGTTGGATTCCTCTGCCGCTTCCATGTAAAAGGGGCACGGGGGCTCCGTTACTCCTCTTTTTCCTTCCCTGAAGTCTGCCCCTCCTTGGGATAATGGCTCGGCTCAACCCGACGTTGGATTCCATAGCTGCTTCCACTTGAGAAAAGATTCAGAAGATATCTGAAGATTCCTGTTTTGTATTTTAGCCACTTTTGGCTTTGTAATGAATGTACTGCTTTTGGTCGCAAAGCCACTTTATGAATACAATAATATTTTCTTATCCTGATATTTAAATATCCGTGAGAAGCCAATAATTGTGTCTCGCTATGCCCCAAATATAGGCTTCCATAGTTGTATATTGAAAATAATATGAACTTTTAAAATATGCTCCGCGTCAAAAAGAGCCTCGCGGCGAGGGTTTTGAGAAAATATGTATCTTTTGGATCCACTTGCTGGCCCCAACTCAAAACTCTTGGCGCCAATAATCCCTTCTTTTTTGAGATTTAAGGCATTAATCACGCGTTGAAAAACAACGGTCGTGAAAAAATAATCTCGTGAATAGAATAGTTACCTCCTCGAAAACCGTTTGGTTCCCCAACGCGCCAATAATCCCTTCTTTTCCGAGATTTAGGGCAACTTTAATCAAGATTTACTGACACTTAGTTTGAATCTTCGACTGTCCATCCTAGGGTGGAAATGCTTTTCCGAGATTGTCCATCCAAGGGTAGAGATTTGCATGCCCTGTTCCTATAAATAGGTGCATTCTGGGAATGGGAACGTTCACGCCAAAAACCTTCCTCTGAATTTCAGATCCTCATCATCACCATTCTTCAATTCTCACATTCTCTCAACCCATCACCAATGGAACCACAAACCAAGCAACCAACCGAGGATGGAGGAAGCAACAAAGCAACCGGGAGTAGTGCTAACATGCTTTGCAGGCGGAGCAGTACCAGGTGGGATCCCACTACAGATCAAATAATAATCCTCAAGGAGCTTTTCTACAACAAGGGAGTTAGGTCCCCAACTGCAGAGCAAATTCAGAGTATCTGTCTCCAGCTGAAACGGTACGGAAAGATCGAGAGCAAGAACGTCTATTATTGGTTTGGGAACCACAGGGCCCGGGAGAAGCAGAAGAAAAAGATCACTTCGGATGTTTATGTGCCCATGCAGAGATCAGGGCTTGTTGGTAATGGTAATGGTACCAATTGGGAACCTGAGGATCAATATATTAACTTCGGATCTTCTGCATCTGCTTCTGCTTCTTCTGCTGGTGTGATGATTGCTTTTAACGGGCAGATGGGGAACTATGGTGGTTATGGATCTATGAACAGGGAGATTGAAACCTTTCCTCTGTTCCCCATGCACGGTGAGGACATGAAGACTACTTCCGAGGGAGGTGGCGGCTACAACGGTGGCTCTCGCATTTCCCTTGAGCTCAGCCTCAACTCCTACAGCTCGACCCTATTTTCCCGCGAAGGTGTTTTCTCGGCTAGAGAAGAGACAGAGCTGTAAAAAATTTCCAGAGCCGCTGACTCGGCTTAGTATTGTGTAGTGTTGCCCCCTTAATGTTGTTAGGTGTAGCGAAGAAACGATTATGGGCCTCAAAAACAGGCCTGCAAGAATGGGCTTCGCAAGTGTAGGAACACTAGAATTGCCCCGCTTGTCTTATGCGAAGAAACTGTCTACAACTCATCCGAGTCCCAGACATTAGGAAAATATTTCTTCAAGTATCTGCCATTGATAGGGTTATGATGGACATCTCCATCCAGGTCCTTGAGATGAAAAGCTCATTTCGCTAAGATTTTATAGATGATGTACGAGCCTTCCCATCTTGGAGTCCATTTGCCGCGACCATGTAATTTTTCGCCAAGCGGGAGAACTGCTTTCCAAACCAACTCTCCTTGGCTGTAACTCCTTCCACGCGTCCGCTTGTCATAGGCGCAAGCGCCTCGTTGCTTTTCCGTGACCAAACTATCTAAAGCCTCCAAGCGCTTTTCGCTAAGATCTTCATGTTCCTGCCACATAGCCTGAACGTAGTCTTCTCCAATGAGATGATGTTGCTCTCGAACTCGTAATGATTGGATGTTTACTTCCAGTGGCAGGACTGCATCATGGCCAAACATCAAAGCATAAGGTGTTGTCACGGTGGGATTCCGCTTAGATGTGCGGTAGGCCCAAAGAGTTTCATAAAGTGTCTCATGCCACTGTCGTGGATTAGCTTCCAACATTTTCTTCAGCAAATTGATAATGATCTTGTTGCTGGCCTCAGCTTGACCGTTAGACTGAGCATAATAAGGACTAGAATGGACGAACTGTATTCCCCATTCTCTTGCCAGTTTATCAACTTCACCACCCATGAAAGCTGCCCCCCGGTCCGAAACAAAAACTTCTGGGATCCCAAATCTGCAGATGATGTTTCTGAATAGGAATTGTCTCAACGTGCCACCAGATGTTTCCTTCAAAGGTTCTGCTTCAACCCACTTTGTAAAGAAATCAGTCGCGACGATGATGAACTTGTGTTGAAGTGATGAATGTGGGTGAATCATCCCAATTAAATTCAGCGCCCATCCTCTTGCGGGCCAAGGCTTTATAATGGGCTGCATTGGAATATTAGGGACATGCTGGACCGGCCCATGAGCTTGGCAGTCCAAACAACCTTTAGCGAACGCGATACAATCCTTCAAGATACTGGGCCAAAAATATCCATGTCGTCTGAGCAACCATCGCATCTTTGAACCTGCTTGGTGAGCACCACAAATGCTAAAATGAACTTCGCGCATGAGTTGTTTCGCTTCGTAGCCATAAACACATCTGAAATCCACGCTATCTTCTCATCGTCTGTGAAGTTCATCACCTCTGAGGAAGTAGTTGAGGGCAAGATAGCGAATCCTTCTATTCGTGGTCTGATCAGGATGCTTGAGATAATTGATCAAAAGGATGAGCCAATCCACGTCAATGGATTCTAGGGTCGCGACTAAGGTATCGTCTGGAGGATCTCTTCTCGCCATCCATGAAGGAAGCGTGCGACGCTCGACTTTAAGGATTCTCTCCCGCACGTCATATCTCAATGTTACCCCTGTTGCCAGCTGGGCCAACTCGTTTGCGGCAAAATTTCGCTCGCGAGGAATGTGCTCAAGATGTACGTTATCAAACTAGTCCAACAGTTCTAATGTCCTGTTCCAATAAGGGACCAACGTGAAGCTATTGCATCTGAACTCATTGCACAACTGATTGATAACCAAGAGAGAATCGCCAAGTATTTGTACATCTCTGATTCCCATTTCCAGCAGTACTTCTAGGCCTATGAATAAGGCCTCATATTCTGCCTGGTTGTTGGTACATTGAAACTCCAACTGGAATGAGTATGAGAAGTGATCTCCAGTAAGGTTCTCCAGTGCGATTTCGGCGCCGGCCATAGTATCTGTTCGGGAACCATCAAAGTACAATACCCACGGCTGTAACATGATCGCTGCCTGGCTAATGGTGCAAGGTTCGCAGCAATGTATATGATATGCCATTCCCCATAAATTTGCCGCGACCTCCAGCTCGTGAAGCTCTGGAGCATCCAACATAGGTTGATGTGCTAGCAAATCCGCGATGGCTTGACCCTTCACGGCCTTTTGAGGCACATATTGTAAAGAAAATTCTGAAAGAGCCAAGATCCATTTGCCAATTCAGCCCCTAAGAATGGGCCGCGACAACATATATTTGACCATCTGTCTGAGCGATTATGCATGTAGTAAATGACAACATGTAGTGGCGCAGCTTACATGCAGAGAAGTATAACGTTAAACATAGCTTTTCCATTGGGTGTACCTAGTTTCGCAATCTGTTAACGTTCTGCTAAGGTAGAAGATGGCATGCTCCACTCCCGCTTCGTCGTTTTGTGCCAGCAAGCTGCCTATTGAAGCTTCTGCCGCTGAGATGTAGAGTTTGAGCGGTTGGTTTGGTTTCGGAGGAACGAGAACTGGTGGATTGGTTAGGTAGGCCTTTATGATATCAAAGGCCTCTTGATGCTTTACTTCCCACACAAATTCTGTTTGTCCTTGCAGCTTTAGTAGAGTAGAAAAAGGCTGAATCTTGCCGGCGGAATTGGAAATAAACCGTCGTAGGAAATTGATTTTTCCCAACAACCTTTGCAACTCCTTCTTTGTTCGCGGTGGTGAGCCATTGATAACTGCTTTAGCTTTATCTTCTGATCCTTCAATGCCTCTCTGATGTACAATGAATCCCAAAAAATCACCTGCTTGAACCCCAAACACACATTTCGCAGGGTTCATCTTTAGCTTGTGACACCGCATACGTTCGAAAACTTTTCGCAAATCCGCAATGTGATTACACCGCTGCTTGGATTTAACCTCTAGAATCTTCCCTAAGATGTCATGGAAGATTAGGTTCATTGCTCGCTGATACGTGGCTCCCGCATTCTTCAGACCAAAAGGCATGACCACGTATTCAAAAACTCCTGCGAAACCTGGGCATCTAAAAGCAGTTTTGTGTCTATCTTCTTCCGCCACTGGAATCTGATGGTAACCGGCAGTTCCATCCATAAAGGAGAGAAGTTCATGACCAACTACTGCGTCCACCAACATGTCTGCTACCGGCATGGGGTAAACGTCTTTGGGAGTGGCCTTATTGAGATCTCGGTAGTCGACGCACACCCTCATTTTGCCATTCTTCTTTCGAACTGGAACAACATTGGATAGCCACTGATTATACTTGGCTACCCTGATGATTCCTAACTTATGCATCTTTTCGACTTCCTCCTTAACCAACACACTACTACAGAAAATGAATCACACGACACCTCTCATACGACGGTAGACTGTTTTCCGTGGTGTGAATAATTTCTAATTATTGAGACGACGGTTGTAAAATTTCCGTCTTCTAATATGAATTCAACCAACGGGTGTTTTTAATGCTGGAATTGTGTATTACTTCAGAAGACGTTTATAAATGAAAGCGTGGTGTGAGTTTAAAATGGTTTTAGGGGTAGCAAGTTTCCCACCATTTAGCATGCACCACTTAAATTTCCTTAGCATGTAGTGGCGATACGACAGTTAGTTTAAAACCGTGGTATGAATCCATAGATTTGCAAGTGCAAACATGTCCACCGACATTCCCTCCAACATTTCCCGCATTCTCTCCCTCAAAATTCGATTCCCTCTCAGTAGGCAACAAGAGGCGGCAAAACTGAAAATTTTTAAGCGACATTCAGACAACAGATATGTGAAAAACCATGGTCTGATGCCTGCATGATAAAATTAATGGCTTATGCATGTGGCCATGTGTCCTAGCGCTAGACAACTACACAATAGCATCTATTCATACCAAACTATTAGAACATGTACATACTAGGGAAGTCTCAACTAAGTTTGGCACTATCTGCTGGGCCCATCGGTACTCCCATGTACTATGCCATGGGCCGGGTTCACGACCCACCATGGCGGGGCTCATTGGGGATGCCACCCCGGGCACCCAGGAGGACCCTGGGCAAGGTCAGCACAGCCCAATTATTTACACACAGGACTGATATGGCATCAGAAGAACAACTAGTGTCCCACATCGAAGATGGGGGAGACTTCCTTCACATGCTCGAGTATAAAGGCATTAGCACAACCACCTTTTACGGGTAATAACTCATTTGTCTACTATTTACTTACTGTACACCTATATTAGCTTCTCACTCAGGCATCGGAGAGGTGTAAACCGTCCGGTACGGTTTACCCCTCTAAGCGTGTGTTCTTGGTACAGGATTTAGGAGGTGCATCGGTACCCCAGACGGTATAGCATTCTGTGTGAGGTACCCGGAGAAAGCCACCAGAAACATTGGCGCGCCAGATAGGGGTAGAAATCATGACTGAGCCGGAAGGAACGGCAGGAGGGGATAGAAGTGTCGCCCGGGCACTGATATTCTCTCCGGGTACTTCATCAGCAGAAGCACCAGGTGTTGAAGAAATTCATGGTCTCGGATCCTCGGACCCGCATGTCCCGGACCAAGTGTCTCCGGTATCGGAATTGGAGTCCATGCGGGCGGAGATAGCAGCCTTCAGGGAACAATCCAGGATCGATCGGGAACAACAGAGTACCGATAGGGAAACAAACCGCCTTACGCAACAGAAAATCCAGGAGCTGGAAGATGAAAACACAGCGCTGGCCCGAGCACTGGACCGTAGGCATCAGCACAACGAGGCGCTCACCCAGGCTCTCGCTAGGGCATCCCAACCAGCAACGGGCGGGAACGCTGCCCAGCGGGTAATCCAAGTACCGGTAGAGTTATTTCCGGAAAGCTTGAGGCATCTACCACCACCACCGTTGCCACAGCCAGTACCGAATATTCCCCCGGTAACCGACGCAAACACGGCATTACTTGTGCAAATGAGCAACTCTTTGCATGCTCTGCAGGCAAGGGTGCAGGCCACAGAAAACAGGGACACATGGAGGGCCCTGGCCACCTACGAGGACCGCCCGGGTCCTTTCACCCAACAAGTCAGAGGAGCCATTCGAGCGGATATGTCGAAGCCACTGAAGATTGACTACACGGGGGTTGGAGACCCCTATCAGCACCTACAGGCCTTCCGTTCGCAAACAACCGCCAAGGGATATACGGATGAGGTGTGTTGTAATATGTTCCAAGAAACTTTGTCAGGGGAGGCTTTGAGTTGGTTCTACGAACTGCCGGTCGGTTCTGTAGGGAACTTCAAGGAGTTAGCTGACAAGTTTGTGGTTCGATTCATCTTACGCACCGATGGGATACACACACCAAAGGGCCTGTTAAAGGTCCAGCAGGGAGAGAATGAGACTTTGAAGTCTTTTGTAAACCGGTGGCAGGCGGCTACCGCCAAGTGCCGGGACCTTAATAAGGAACTGGCCGAGCTGGCTTTCAGGAGAGGCTTAAGGCGCGGAGAATTTCTCTATGGGATTAACCATAATCCTCCAGCCAACTACGACGAGCTGATGGCCACTGCCATCAGACACGCCCAGGCCGAATTCGAAACCTACGGAGACACCCCGAGACCAGAGCTAAGGGTGCCAGCCCCGGCTTCAACTGTCAGGGATGAGCCACGAAAGAGGGAGTGGGCCCATAGTCATGACAGGTCACCCCATACCTCGGGCAAAAGAAGCAAAGAGTCCTCGTCAAGGACTAACAGTTATGGGACCACTCACCATCAGCGGGAGCTAGGGGTACAGTAGGCCCCGCGAACACCACCACCCCCCCGGTATGAGGTGTTCACAATCCTTAACGCTTCATACGAGACTATTTAGAACGAAAGTAAGGATGAGATACCGGGCCCACCCCCAAGGAAGTTCCCGAAGAGTAAACTTACCCAGCAAGATACCGGAAAGTTTTGCACTTATCACGAGGATGCTGGACACAATACCAATCTCTGTGTTGCTTTAAAAAATACTATCGAGTCCCTTATCCAAAGGGGCAAGCTTCAGCGGTACCTGCCTGCTAAGGAGATAGGAGCGGTGGACGTGTACGGCCAAATCTTCACGATCCACGGTGGGGGCCCGAAGGAATTACATCCCCAGAGGAAGAGGCGAAATTCTAGTTTCGGTCATCCGGAAGTTTTCAACTTCCACAAGGCCCCGCGGCAGGACGGGGGTACCAGATGGACATCGGTGACATTCCTGCAAGAGGAGGAGGCCGATCTGAAAATGCCCCATGATGATCCCTTCTTAATCACGCTCCAAATGGACCATTATATAATGTCCCGGGTTCTCGTGGACACCGGGGCCTCAGTTAGCGTATTATTCCGCGATGCGTACAAAGCTTTGAACAGAGGGAGAGCCAAGCTGTCACAGGATAATGAGCCCCTTATTAGCTTTTCGGGGGATATCGTTCAACCACTCGGATCAGATTACCTATCGATCACGGTAGGCGAAAGCCCAAATTGTTCAACCATCCAAACAGAGTTCATCGTGGTGGACTGCGTATCATCCTATAATGCTATCCTAGGCCGTCCGGCACTTTGGCGTCTGAAAACCTTCATAGCAGGTCACATGCTGATGATGAAAGTGCCAACCCCGGTCGGCATTGCTACGATCCGGGGTGACCAGGCCGCAGCGAGGAAATGCTATTCATTAACCGTATCTCGCGGTAAGGGAAAGTCTGAGATGTTGCCTGTGGCTACTAACCCTCTGTCGGAACGGTACGAGGATCCCAGGGACGATACCGATTCAGACGAAGAACGGCCCGGTGCCGTAGAAGACATTGAGGAGGTGGTGCTATCAGAGCAGTTCCCGGACAGGACTGTTAAGATAGGTACTAAGCTGTCTCCGGTTATCAGGGAAAGGTTGATCTCGTTCCTCCGCTCAAACTCTTCTGCATTCGCCTGGTCATATGAGGACATGCCCGGTATACCAATGGAATTAGCCACGCACAATCTTAGTATTATCCCTTATTCAGCACCGGTAAGACAAAAGAGGAGGGCCTTCACACACGATAAGTACCGGGCTATCCAGGCTGAAGTAAAGAAGTTGATGGCCATCAACTTTGTCAGGGAAGTCACGTATCCCCGGTGGTTAGCCAACGTGGTCATGGTGCCAAAGAAATCTCAGGGATCATGGCGCATGTGTGTGGACTACACAAACCTCAACCGGGCATGCCCCAAGGATAGCTTCCCGCTCCCGCGGATTGACCAATTAATCGACTCCACTGCTGGGTACCGGTTACTCAGTTTCATGGACGCGTTCAGTGGGTACAATCAAATTCGAATGAACCCGGCAGACGAGGAGCACACTGCCTTCACCACAGACAAGGGTCTCTATTGTTACCAGGTCATGCCTTTCGGATTAAAGAACGCAGGTGCCACTTATCAGCGACTCGTCAACTCTATGTTTGAAGAGGTTATCGGTACTATCATGGAAGTTTACGTGGACGATATGCTGGTAAAAAGTTTAACTCCGGAGGACCACGTAACCAACTTGTCAATCGTTTTCACCATCATATTACGCAATGGTATGCGGCTTAACCTGCAGAAGTGCATCTTCGGGGTCGAGGTAGGAAAGTTTCTCGGGTACATCATTAGCCACAGGGGAATCGAGGCCAACCCGGAGAAGGTGCAGGCTATATTAGACATGGTATCCCCAACTTACCGGAACGAGGTCCAATCTCTTACAGGCAAGGTGGCCGCCCTGTCAAGGTTCATCTCCAGGCTGACGGACAAGTGTACTCCTTTCTTCAATCTGCTAAAAACCCAACACGTCGAGGTAATAGCCTGGACAGCTGAGCACGAGACTGCTTTTATTGGCTTGAAGGCGTACTTATCAGCGGTACCTCTACTTTACAAACCTGTTCCAGGAGAAATGCTCTACATATATCTGGCGGCATCTTCGACGGCTGTAAGCTCAGCTTTGATTCGGAAGGACTCCGATTGCGAGTACCCGGTGTACTATGCGGGGAAGGGGTACACTGGTGCAGAATCCGGGTACCCAGACATTGAAAAAATAGCACTGGCCCTCCTGGTATCGGCCCGGAAGTTGAGACATTACTTCCAAGCACATTCAATCACCGTTTTCACTAATCACCCGCTGAGGCAGGTTTTGCAGAAACCGGAGACATCGGGCAGGTTAATTAAGTGGGCCATCGAGCTGGGAGAGTTCGATATCAAGTACCAACCCCGGACAGCTATCAAGGGCCAGGCAGCGGCAGATTTTATTTCTGAGGCGATTCCCTCCCATAACCCTTCCCGGGAATCATCTGAACCTCCAGCCCCGGATCCGCCTCCACCGGGCACTTGGCGATTATATGTTGATGGCGCATCCAACAAGAAAACAAGTGGAGCCGGTATCTTGCTCATTAGCCCGGACGATCAAGTGTACGAATACGCCCTCAAATTTGCCTTCAAGGCATCCAACAACACTGCAGAGTACGAGGCACTCATAGCAGGTCTGCAGATCGCCTGGGAACTAGGCGTGCAGCACCTTAGTATTTTCAGTGATTCCCAGTTAGTCGTAAACCAGGTCAGCGGTAACTTCGAGGCAAAAGAGCCCCACATGTCCTCTTACCAGGCTCTGGCTCGGGCATTAGTGCAGAGGTTCACCTCCTACATCTTTACCCAGATACCGAGGGCAGAAAACGACAAGGCAGACGCCCTTGCTAAGCTTGCATCAACTTCCCCAAGTCCTACCTATGGAGCCACTAAGGTCGAAATACTCGAGAGACCTAGCACCTCTAAAACGGTGTCAGAAATATTCGCTGTGGATCACACAGCTTCGTGGATGGACCCAATTTTGAAATACATGATCGACGGCCTGGCACCGGATGATAAGGTCGAGGCCAGAAGACTGCAGTTAAGGTCAACTCGATACACGATCATGAATGGCAAGTTATACCGGAGAGGCCACTGCTTCCCCAGTCTGAGGTGTGTAACACCGGAGGAAGGTCACAAAATAATGAAGGACATACATGCTGGTGTATGCGGTAACCATGCCGGAGCCCGGTCTCTTGCACACAAGACCCTAAGGGCAGGATATTTCTGGCCAACCATGTCGGCCCTAGCCCAAACAATATCCAGTTCTTGCCACAAGTGCCAAATGTATGCAAATATCCCAAGGGCACCGCCCATTGCTCTCTCCATCCTCCTGGCACCGTGGCCGTTCTGTCAGTGGGGTTTGGACTTGATTGGTAAACTTCCCACTGCGGTGGGACAATTCAAATACGCCATAGTCGCTGTGGACTATCAAACAAAGTGGGTTGAAGTAGAACCTCTTGTCGCCATCACCACGGAAAAGGTAAAAAATTTCCTGTGGAAGAACATCTACTGCAGGTTTGGAGTCCCGGACACCATAATCACGGACAATGGTACCCAGTTTGACAATGATGAGTTGAGGGCTTACACAGAGAACCTGGGCACCAGGATTCTATATGCATCTCCGGCCCACCCCCAGACCAATGGTCAGGTCGAGGCTGTCAACAAGATTATCAAAAAGATACTGAAAAAGAAGCTCGACGATGCCAAGGGACTTTGGGCTGCTAAACTCCCGGAGGTGTTGTGGGCTATCAGGACCACGGCAACAGAGGCCACCGGAGAGACCCCATTCTGCATTGCTTTCGGGATAGAAGCGGTACTCCCTATTGAAACACAGGTCCAGAGCCCCCGGATTGAATACTTCGACGCGGGTACCAACTCGGAAGGTCTACAACTCGATGCCGATTTACTAGAGGAACGAAGGGATGTGGCACACATGCATAACTTGGCTAACAAGCGTAGGATAGCTCGCTACTACGATGCCAAGGTACAATCCCGCACACTGAAGTTGGGGGACTGGGTCATGAAGCAGGTCTACCCAGAGCCCCGGGGACTGGATCCATCCTGGACAGGCCCTTACGAGATCATTGAAGAGGTAGGCCCCGCAACCTTTTTCATCCGGGACATGGACGGAGTCGTATCTCGGCATCCATGGAATACCCAACGCCTGCGGTACTATTACAAGTAGCTCCGGGAGCATCTTGTCCTAGCTTTTGCTTTTTGGCCATACAGCTATGGCAAGCTACCCATCGGGTACTCATTCTGTATTTAACCACCATGTGGTATTTGAATGGAAAAATGAATTATTCAGACCATTTCTAGCATTTTTTTTACCTACTCCGGCCATGCCCGGACATAGCTATTGTCAGTTACTCTATTCCGGTAATAAGTGATGCAAGTAAGTGCTTAAGGTACAAAATCCTAGAAATTTTAATTCCTTTCCAATTCCCATTCAAATTCAAAAAATTTTAATCCACAAAAGCCTGGACTACCAAGCACAGGAATTATGCCATTGTTCAAGGCAAGGGTAACTTCTAAAAAAAAAAAAAAAAGGAAACATATACAAAGAAAAGGGTATCCAGGTATTACTGCCCCCCACCGGTACTCTGGGATCCACCGGCACCAGACCTGGCCGCGGCATCCTTGTCTTTCTTCTTCTTCTCAAGAAGGCCCCGCCTGAATTTGGCCTCGTCCAGGTACCCGGCCGCCACCCATTCCTTGAACTTCATGATAACAGCTTTGTCTTGGGCAGCAGCCAGCATGGCAATGAGCTCTTCGGAGGCCTTGTACTCCTCTACAGCCTCGTGCTTCTCACCGGGAAGACGCTCCTCCAGGTAGTCTGCTTTCTCCTTCCAGGATATGGCAGACTCCGCAGCCTCTTTTTCGGAATCTCGGGCACTTTTCACCTCTTCCCGGGCCTCAGAGATTTCAGATTCAAGCTCCGCGATCCGCTGCTTGGCCGCGTCCATCTCGGCAACCAGGGGAGTCAAAGACTCAACCTTCTTCTTCAAGGAGTCCCGCTCCTTCTCCAGCTTGGCCTTCTCGCCATGAAGAAACTTCACCTGCCCGGAGAGATTGCTAACCTCCTCCTTCAGTTGAGTATCTTCCTCGCTGGCATCCACCGCGTACACATTGAAGAGTGCCTGCAAGTGCACCGATTAAAATATATATATGGTAATAAAAGGCTACAAGGGTAAAGCAAACTCGTACCCGCATCATGGATTCCCGGGCAATGCGGCGATTCTCTTTGGGAGTATTGTCTTTGGCCAGCACCCGGTCGAGATCAATATCATTCAGGTCACTAAGCATGGCCCGCACGAACTTCTCATCAGCAACCCCGTACTCACTGAGCAGCTGCTTGATGGGCTTTTTGGGGATTACCGGAAGAGCAGGGGCGAACAGGGCAAGCGAAGGTGACGACTCGGGTACCGAGTAATCCTTCTTCTGTCTCTTGGCACCGGCTCCCTTAACGTCCCGGCCGGTGTACGTCACCTCGTGCTTCTCACCTCGGTGCCGATGCTTGTGAGATCTCTTCTTCTCACCCGGAAGCAAGGCCTCATCACTCCCAGTGGAGCGGGAGGAAATAGATACGGAGGCCGGCGCTTTCTCCTTTCTGGTATCAGCAATTGTAATGACGTCAGCAACTGACGGCTGTACGACTTGGGTCGCGGGAGCTTCAGGATCAGGTTCCCCGTATCCCGCGTCAGTAAGCTCCAGCAGGGTCTCTTCAACGGACCGACCTGTAGTTTTCGACCCTAGGTCGACTTCAATGTGAAGGGCGTCTTCTCCCTGCCCCATCAGCATATCCATCAGCTGATTATCATCCATCTTGTCCTCCTCTTTGCCTTTCCGGGGTTTCCTCTTCGGTGCTCTCACTGCAATCAGTTCGAAGTTAGTCAAGGGAAAAGGATAGGGTGTCAAAAAAAAAAAAAAAAACACAAAAAAAAACCTTTCAGCCTCACCGGGAAGCCATCCTAGTCCTAGCCTATAAAGTATAGAGTGCCGGATGAATCTATAAGAGCTCCTCTCCTTCTCACTCCAAACGGCATATACCCGGGCTATCCTCTTCCTTTCTACCTCAGACAAACTGTAGGCCTGGTCCCCGATGGCTTGGAAGGTACCGGTCAGCTGCCACTTCTTATTTTTGATTTGCCACCGGCCCCCGGCTAGAAACACTTTGTTCCTCCACCTTTTGCTCATCGAGGAAGGCATATCGGTAACTAGCGGTTCGTAGTCCCTAGCAGCAAATGTCACCGTACCCGCACAGGACAGCTTCCTCGAGTACAGGACCCTGTGCACCGCGCGGAATTCGTTTACGGAAGGCCACCCTTGTTGGCACAAGTCCCACATGGCCAACATACTGTATATTTGACAAGACCCGCCCCGAATTCCACCCTGGAATCCGAAGTGGCCCTGCGGGACCCACCTTTAAAGGAGATTTACCAAAAATTTCGGCATAACCTCCCTTAAAAATGGATAACCCAAAATCCTGCGAAAAACCAAAATTCACTTCTAATCATCCAACCATAACTCCTGGAGCCACCCTGCTCCCAAATTCCTCCAAATCCGTCTCAAAGTTAAAAACATCATACATAATCTTCGAAAGGTACAAGTTACTACAATCACCAAAGTTAGGCCATAGACCTCAAATATAATACATATAAGTTGGGTCACATATCCCTTAGTAATCAGAGCATTCTAGGAATATAAATAGACAAGGAATACAGTAGGTTAACCAGGTAACCTACAGAATGTGATGGCGGAAGCAGGTACGGTCACTATGGCTCACCCTCGTACACCGAGCAACAGTACTGCAATCTGGGCATTTGAAACCGAAGGGCCCAGGGAAAAGTATATAAAACGTTAGCGTGAGTGGACAAAAATAAATAAGTGAAAGAAAAGAAAAAAAAAGGGTTTTATACTTTTCCACATTTATCTCAATAAAACTCCCGATGCATGCAATAATTAAGAAAAACCGACTAGCCCCGCTAGTCACAACAACAGAGTAAAAGATTGAAATTTCAATACTCGAAAATATAAGTCCAGCCCCGCTGGTTAAGAAAACTCAGACTAGTCCCCGCTAGTCAAAAATAGTATAAGTAGGGGAAGATGATAGCCATACGAATAAGCCACACAGGCTTGGTTGGGTGATAGCCTCCCAGGCTAAAGAACTCCCATAACTCCCGTAATATACCCTTACGCCACTAAGTGTAGCGATAGGATACTGGGCTACAGAATTACTATCACAGAGACAGTAACCTGTGCCACAAAGGCGGAAGGGCTACGGTGATCCCATCACCGCGCCACAAAGGCGGAAAATCAATGCTAGCATGATAAAATCACCCCTCAGTATGGCACAGGGAAACATAACCGAAAATCCAGTAAATCCAAAATACATAAGGCTTCCCCCATCTCTCGTAAAAGAATTTCCAACGACGTGTCCCACACGCCAAAAGTATCACCAAATCAATAGCAGAAAGGCGAGATCAAACAAAATCACAATTCTCAAACCGAAATCATTACTAAGGCATTCCCAATGCCAAAACCAAAGATCGAATAAATAAACAAGAAATAATTCCATCGAAATCCCATTTCGAAACTCCTTTAAAAGTCTCAAATCGAAATAAAATATAATTAGAGAATAATTCCGGAAATAACCTCGGAAATAAGATAATTCACCATTAAGATTATAAATCAAAAGCAATTTCGGAAACGAATCAATAATGAAAGTATTTATATGAGATAATACGAAATCAATTTATAATCTCATACTCAAAATGTAAATTGATGAATAAATAGAGCATACTTTAAGAAATAATGCATGCATCAATTACTTAAAAACAAAAGTCCACTCACAATATGCGGTCAATCCTGACGTCGCTCGTGGTTCTCCTCGTATGGAGACTCCTCTCGTCCTGTACGAATAACAATCATAAATATGTATAATTCACAGGACTGAACTTTAACTTTACGATACTTATAATTGGAAATTCAAAATAATCCCCCTTCCTAAAACCGACTTCTCAACACTCTACAACATCCATCCTTAATACTCCGTCAATATTCAATCATCGATAAATTAATTCTCGAGTGAATTCGAAATAGTTCCGGCATTCGAATTCACGCAAACCGTTAATTATACAATTTAAACTCAATCCGAAATTCCTCCGATGTCAACCAAACTTCACACATTACATTCTACAATCATTAACTGGTATAGGGGATTAAAACGACATCTAAAACCCTGCTATACGCGCCTCCACGCGCTACCTACAGTGGCGGCGCGTGGGGACCACGCGCCGGCGGCGACCTTCTCCGATGACCACCAAATTCCGGCAACAACATCATCTCAACAGACCCAAACAACTTCTCAACTACAACATTGATCAATTTTACCTCTAAGTGGCCGAATCGAGCCGGTGAAGGAAAGCCCCGAAGCTCCAAGAACCCTAGAATGGAAAATTATCAATTCGGATTCTACAATGCAAATTGGAACGAACCACCTTAGGGAAAATAATAACCATCAAAAACCGTACCTTCGATGGGAATATGGCGGCCGGAGGTGGCCGGAATGGCCGGAAATCGGCAAAATCCCAAAACTGCAACCGGGGAGGAATTTCCTTCGATCCGAGCTTTTCCGGCCAAATCGTCCAAAGATACCTCCAGGGACGTGACCGGGGGAAGAAACCGAGCTTGGGGGTGGCCGGATTACGTCCGGAGTCGGCCGGAAGAGGAAGAAATCGAAGGGGAAGGAAATCGGCCGAGAGGGGAGGAAGAGTCGGGGAGAGAGAGAGAAAAAGGGGGGGGTGGGTTTCCGGTTTTGGAAACCTACCCTGGTAAGTTTCTATTTTTATCCAAAATTACCATGAACAGTAATTTTTGAATTTCACTCATAACTTTTGCATAC
Source organism: Rosa rugosa (assembly GCF_958449725.1). Lineage (NCBI taxonomy): Eukaryota > Viridiplantae > Streptophyta > Magnoliopsida > Rosales > Rosaceae > Rosa > Rosa rugosa. The sequence goes on from NC_084821.1 coordinate 39,254,308, forward strand.
GAGCTCCGATTTTTACGTACCACATATGCACGCACTCGGTTTAACGTCCTCTACAACTTTCATGAAGGAAATTTTCTCAAATTTTTAACTCATAAAAAGTCAATTTTTAACCACCCCCTAAACGTTAAAATTATAACCGCAAACGGTAACCATAAGGAATTCCATGCAACTGAATAACAAGGGTATATCAGATATGGGGTGTAACAATATTTGACGAATAGCATTCGGGGTCAACTGCCCCGGTGACAGGTTCAGCATCCGCAGCAGATACTGTAGGCACCGGGGCAGAGGTAGCGATAATCCTTGGTGGAACTGGTTCTCGTGCAGCGCCACCCACCCCGGGGCAGGATTTGCGGCCATCTCTCCATCCTTGAGAGGCCTAAGCTCCACTGTATCCGGTATTCCCCACTTCAGTCGCATGGCGATGATCTCCTTCATCGTCATGCTTCTCCGGGGTTCGTCGCATACGGTCCCGTCCGCAAGTGTATACCTAGGCTTCGGTATGCCCTCGGGAATTGCCACTGTGACTACCGGGGCCTCAGCCGACCCTCCCTCGCTCTCACCCTCGTCGGACTCCTCACTGCTCTCCGAGAACACCCCAGTCGAGGATCCGGTATTCTCTGCTAATTGACTTACTTGTGCTAAGTACCGATCGATGTCCACTTCAGCTTGCCTGGCGGAGGACTGGTACGACGATCCCGCATCCCCACCCTTGGTTTCTGATTCCATCCTAACTACGATACCGGGGACTTCAAACTCGATGTATCTGGAATCAGAAACACAAGGGTTAGCCTAGCCAGATCTAAGACCATGGTGAAGCGCGGATAATTCCCCACTTCAAACGAAAAACCCAGAAAAACCCAGAAATTCAAGCAAAGTCCATAAACACCCAATCGGCTGTAGCAATCCCTACCCACTTACACATATTGCTTTTCTGAAAAACCCAGAAACGCAAACAAACTAAAACCCAGAAAAAACCCAGAAGCGCAGCACCAAAAAAAAAACAACCCAAGAAAAACAAAAAAAATCATGCCAAACGAAAAACACATTCTCTTACCTCTTTTCCTGCAGTTGCTAATCCGGCCAAGGCCTTCTCTGTGATAGCACCTCAAAGCTTTCGTCTTCACTCCTCACAACAACAGAAGCACACAGAGGGAAGGTGAAAAAGCAAACTCGCAAATTCTCAGAATTTTGGAAAAAGTGAGAAGGGAAACAGTCTGTTTCCCTCTTAAATTCAATCTCCAAAGCATCAGGGCCGTTGAAGACAAAAGGACCTCAACCGCAAGATCACTACACGTGTCCCACGTCTCGAAAACCGTCAGTGGAGGGGACGGGCATTTATTGCACTCAGTCTGCCCCACGTGGCTGACATGCACCGCCTACCCCATCGGGTACAACGAAGCACTTCCTCTACCCCATCGGGTATCAGAGCTAAGTCCTCTCTGTACCCCATCGGGTATCAGAGCCAAGTCCTCTCTGTACCCCATCGGGTATCGAAGACTCACATCCTCACCCCATCGGGTATCAGAGCCAAGCCCCTCCTCTACCCCATTGGGTATCGGAGTCTCACTTCCTCTACCCCATCGGGTATCAGAGCCAAGTCCTCTCTGTACCCCATCGGGTATCGAAGACTCACATCCTCTACCCCATTGGGTACTGGAGTCTCACTTCCTCTACCCCATCGGGTATCAGAGCCAAGTCCTCTCTGTACCCCATCGGGTATCGAAGACTCACATCCTCTACCCCATTGGGTACCGGAGTCTCACTTCCTCTACCCCATCGGGTATCAGAGCCAAGTCCTCTCTGTACCCCATCGGGTATCGAAGACTCACATCCTCTACCCCATTGGGTACCGGAGTCTCACTTCCTCTACCCCATCGGGTATCAGAGCCAAGTCCTCTCTGTACCCCATCGGGTATCGAAGACTCACATCCTCTACCCCATTGGGTACCGGAGTCTCACTTCCTCTACCCCATCGGGTATCAGAGCCAAGTCCTCTCTGTACCCCATCGGGTATCGAAGACTCACATCCTCTACCCTATTGGGTACCGGAGTCTCACTTCCTCTACCCCATCGGGTATCAGAACCAAGTCCTCTCTGTACCCCATCGGGTATCGAAGACTCACATCCTCTACCCCATTGGGTACCGGAGTCTCACTTCCTCTATCCCATCGGGTATCAGAGCCAAGTCCTCTCTGTACCCCATCGGGTATCGGAGACTCACATCCTCTACCCCATTGGGTATCGGAGTCTCACTTCCTCTACCCCATCGGGTATCAGAGCCAAATCCTCTCTACCCCATTAGGTACCGGAGGCCCAACCCTCACCCTATCGCAGCGTGTAGATTAGCTACCTACTACGTAACCCGCTCAAGATATCCCTTGAACGGGAACTTGGGGGACTCCCTATAGGCACACTAGTGCCAAACTTCCGAGACAATAATAAGTCCCCACCCAAGAAACATCTTGAACGGGAACTTGGGGGACTTGTACATACTAGGGAAGTCTCAACTAAGTTTGGCACTATCTGCTGGGCCCATCGGTACTCCCATGTACTATGCCATGGGCCGGGTTCACGACCCACCATGGCGGGGCTCATTGGGGATGCCACCCCGGGCACCCAGGAGGACCCTGGGCAAGGTCAGCACAGCCTAATTATTTACACACAGGACTGATATGGCATCAGAAGAACAACTAGTGTCCCACATCGAAGATGGGGGAGACTTCCTTCACATGCTCGAGTATAAAGACATTAGCACAACCACCTTTTACGGGTAATAACTCCTTTGTCTACTATTTACTTACTGTACACCTATATTAGCTTCTCACTCAGGCATCGGAGAGGTGTAAACCGTCCGGTACGGTTTACCCCTCTAAGCGTGTGTTCTTGGTACAGGATTTAGGAGGTGCATCGGTACCCCAGACGGTATAGCATTCTGTGTGAGGTACCCGGAGAAAGCCACCAGAAACAGAACACTTCAGCTATACCCGGACACGGCATTCACTCCACAAAACTCCACAGCTGACCCCGACTCTCTCTCTGACTCTCTCACTCTCCACAGCTACCCCGACTCACTCCACAATACTAAACCTTAAATCCACCGCCTCCAAAGCGAAGCCTTCGAAGCCCTAAATGGGAGATTTCTCTTAGAATCCGGTAAGCCCTAAAATTTGGGGTTTCTTGTTTCTCATCCTCTCGTAATTTTGATTTCACATATAACGCTCTTGATTTCGGGTTCTTTAATTTTGATGTTAGATTTTGATTAACTGGAGGATTTCGGGTTCTTCAGAAATTACACTTTTGATTTCGGTTTTTTTTTTTTTTTTTTTTTTTTTTTCCGGCTTTTGATTCCTTGAAGATTGAAACTTTGAGCCATCGCTTGACTGTGTAACTTTGAAGCGTAGAGGTTTATACTTTCTGTTTGTCAAGGTGAAGTTGCTTGTAATATGGATTCAGTTCTTTTAATCTGTGGTTATGTAGATTGGGATCTTATTTTGACGTGGATTCACATCGAAGCAGCCTTAGACTTGGATTCACACCGGAGCCCTAAACAATTTCGTCATCTCGAACTTCGATTCACGCCTTTGATTCGATTTGTCTCGAACTTGGTAAGTTCTCGTCATCTCCTTTACTGTTTTGATTCAATTTTGATTTGGATTTGTCAGCTTTCGCTCTTTTTTACTGTTTCAATTCACTGAGATGCAAAATTTAGGGTTCTGATATTCGTAAGCAGATCTTAAAATTGTGCACTCTAGTCACCGGAGTTTAACAGAGACTCGGATCTCCATCTCTGACTATGGATTCCGAGCCTTTCGAGAGAGAAAAGAACTTTTCTGGTGATTTCGGATCATTGAAATGAGGATGAATGAGTTTGAGAAAATCATTTTGGATTTTGCATGTGTTCGTGGTTTGGATTGAGAACTAGTTAGTTAGATTTGTTTTGGTTTGTTCATAATGCTAAAATTAGCATTGACTTAATTTGGCTGTGGTTGATTTCAATTGAGTGTTGTTCTGATGCTGAGATAGGGATTTCGTCTTCTTAGATCTGAATTCAAAATGCTGAATTTTTGTAGTAAAGGTAAAAAAAAAAAAAAAAAAATTGAGACAACTGTGGGCACAGCTTTTAACTCTACCTCTGTTTGACAGCATCTGAATACTTACAGAGAGAAACCCTCCCATGTTGTTTTCTTTTTCTATTTCAAAGTACGTAAACCACAAGGTCATATCTCTTTCTTAAGTAATTCTACTACCTCGACAAGTGATATTATGATTGAAACCATGATGTCATTCTGGTTACATACTGGAGGAACTCTTCTACAACATGCAGATATAGTTTAACTTGAACTGAGTATGTATTAAACAGAATTTAAGGGTGATTTGTATAGACCCAAGTTTTTGTGTGTAGAACAAAAGGATTCAGGGAGTTGCATTTCCACTCTCCCTGTCCCTATGCAAAAATATTTTGGTTGTGTTTGTTAAAGTCTGTTAAATGATAGGTTTAGTTCTGCATAGTACTCAGCACTACTCTTTTAACTTTATCCCATATCACAATTTCAAAAGTTTCTGCTAGTTTATATGACATATTTCTCAGTACATTATCTGTTCTTTCCCTTTGTGATTCTTTTCTTACTAATAAGCTTTATGGTGATTTTGGTATGAGGCGCATGTTTCCTGTGATGGTGTATTTAAAAGTTAGCAGCTGGACCCCTAGAACCACTTTTGCCACATTTTCTGGAAGTACATGAATTATACTCAAGGGGATCAAATGCTACCTTCAAACTCCAACTTCCAGAAAGCCTGCATGGTGCAGCATGGTTCACAAAAGCAACTTTAAGCAGGTTTTAGAGAGACTTTGAGTACTAATATACTCTTTCATTGTCACTTGTGTACTTACCTCTTTTGTTTCTTTCATTCGAGCACTTATATTTCCTGATACAAAAACTATCTTATTTCTTCCCAGATTCTTACAAATTGCTGGTTCACCAGATGTTATACATACTGCTTCTGCTCTCAAAGATGAAATATCTCAATTGGAATAAGCCAAGAAGTTTCATGTTTCTTTATATGGCCAGGTCTCTTCCACCTTTAAAAATTGATGTTTGACTATGTGGTTTATTAATCATACCATTTTCTGGATACTAATATGCATAATTCCTAAAGTCTGTTAAAGTCTGTTAAATGATAGGTTTAGTTCTGCATAGTACTCAGCACTACTCTTTTAACTTTATCCCATATCACAATTTCAAAAGTTTCTGCTAGTTTATATGACATATTTCTCAGTACATTATCTGTTCTTTCCCTTTGTGATTCTTTTCTTACTAATAAGCTTTATGGTGATTTTGGTATGAGGCGCATGTTTCCTGTGATGGTGTATTTAAAAGTTAGCAGCTGGACCCCTAGAACCACTTTTGCCACATTTTCTGGAAGTACATGAATTATACTCAAGGGGATCAAATGCTACCTTCAAACTCCAACTTCCAGAAAGCCTGCATGGTGCAGCATGGTTCACAAAAGCAACTTTAAGCAGGTTTTAGAGAGACTTTGAGTACTAATATACTCTTTCATTGTCACTTGTGTACTTACCTCTTTTGTTTCTTTCATTCGAGCACTTATATTTCCTGATACAAAAACTATCTTATTTCTTCCCAGATTCTTACAAATTGCTGGTTCACCAGATGTTATACATACTGCTTCTGCTCTCAAAGATGAAATATCTCAATTGGAATAAGCCAAGAAGTTTCATGTTTCTTTATATGGCCAGGTCTCTTCCACCTTTAAAAATTGATGTTTGAGTATGTGGTTTATTAATCATACTATTTTCTGGATACTAATATGCATAATTGCTTGTCAACAGCCTGAAGTCGAGATTGCATCACCAGATGCTTCAAAGTAGGTCCTTTCAAATGTTTATTTGAAATCTCATGTTGATTATTAATTTAAACTTTCATTTTTCATTTAAGATTCCATTTTAGTTGCATCAGCATGAAGCTATAAGAATTTGTACTGTCAGGAACGAACTTTTGCGGGCTATGGACTTAGAGGCTTACAGCATTAAGAGGGGAATTAGCTGCAGCTTTTAGCAAGACTTGCCATGTTTCCTTCTCCTCTAAACCAATACCAGATCCAAGAGATCAATCGCCTCACTCTTGCCTACTTCATCGTCTCCGGCCTCGACCTCCTCCATGCTCTCCACTGAGTACGTCATCCCTCCTCCTCCATACGTTGCCGTTTAAGGAGTTCAGTTTTTTCATTCACTAATTAGAAGTTTTGATTTTATTAGTTTGAATTCAATTTTGATTTTATTAGTTTGTTTTTACCATCATTTGCGTATGTTTCATTTGCTCAAGAAAGGAAGTTTAAGTTTTTTACTTGTGTTTGATATTTTTGGTTTGGCTTTTGGTATGAAATGGTAGTATGTAGTAGTGTAACTAATTCAAATGGTTTTAATACAATATTGAGGTTGTGGCAGCAGATCATGGTGAAAGTATGATGGATAGGGATGAGGATTACAGTAGTGAAAGTGAAGCTGAAGAGGAAGAGGAAGTTGGAAAGCAAAGCAAGCCTGATTCATCTATGTTTTAGAGTATTGCAGGCAAGGCAAACTTTGAGAGGTTGGATCTGGAACCAGCTTTGAAAGCTCTCAAGGATAGGCTCATGACCAAGAATGTGGCTGAGGAGATAGCTGAGAAGCTCTGTGAATCAGTGGCAGCTAGTCTTGAGGGAAAAAAGTTGGGTTCATTTACAAGAATTTCTTCTACAGTTCAGGGAGCAATGGAAGAAGCTCTTGTTTGTATTTTAACTCCTAGGCGCTCTATTGATATACTGAGGGATGTGCATGCTGACAAGGAGCAGGGCAAGCCTTATGTTGTTGTTTTTGTTGGTGTCAATGGAGTCGGGAAATCTACTAATTTGTCCAAGGTTGCCTATTGGCTCCAGCAACATCAGGTCAGTGTTATGATGGCAGCATGTGATACATTCCGATCAGGGGCTGTTGAGCAGTTGCGTACTCATGCACGTAGACTCCAGATCCCTATTTCTGAGAAGGGATATGAGAAAGATCCTGCTGTTGTTGCAAAGGAAGCAATCCAGGAGGCCAAACTCAATGGTTCTGATGTGGTTTTTTTTTTTCCATCTGTACGTACAGCTTTGATATCAAGATTGTTTAACTGTTAATATGTTTCCAGGTGTGGGATGCAACTGCAGCTGATCCTAAATTGCTGGCCTTTTTGAAATCGTACAGGAATTTCGTACACATTGAATCTGGTAATTAGATCTACCTAGCTTTTCTAATTCTACTCTGGTTTAGATTAATCAGTGGTTCATGAATTATGAGATTCTGAGTGCATAACATGTTCACGAAGTCCCAAGAGCAAAATATATGCACATCTTTTCATAAACATTTTTTTTTTCAACAATAGGAATGCTTATAAACCTTTATGGCAGAATAATATTTTGAGTGTGTGGAGAGGAAGGCTGATGCAGAATGTTGGGGAAAATACGCACTCTTTAGTTTATACTTTTATGATAGTTTGGTAGCAACACTTACTCCAGTCACATTTATGTCTTTATTTATTGCAGGTCTTCACAAGAACTTGTTCCCCTTCCTTATTTTCCTCCTCGGTGGTTCTCAAGCTGCTTCTCTGAATTTGGTAGCTGATTATGATTCTTTGTTTCAATTGGTGTTAAAGATAGCTAGCTTTACATACCATTTTAGGAGTCCTTTTGTATATATGATATGGAGATGAACTTTAACATTTACGAGTTTAGATATTAATTTTTCTGAAGCAATTTCTTGCTTGTACTGACTGTTTGTATTCTGGCTCGTGTAATGACTGTTTATACTTTATACCCTGTATCTTGCAGGAAATGTCTAGCTGATGGAAGCCTTCTGTAAGTCATTACCTCCCTTGTACTTGAATGCTTTTGTTACTTGATATATTTGTTTAACAAAGAAGCAGACATACATGGTTATAATGATAATTTGATCTTTTGAATAATGGGGATATACCCTTGAATTTTCTTTTGGTGAAGAGGAATATACTTGAATAAAAGGTACAAGGATGTCTTGTTTGTTATTCTGTCCCATCTTCTGGACATGTACCACAAGCTATCTTGTGTGTTCATTCAGGCTTTAAGTCACAGAAAATGACACTAAACTTTCAATCAGAGGCCAGTTGGAGTTTAGATAAGGATTAGTTCTTCACAATTTTGGAAAGTCTGCTAGATCCGATTGGGGTGGGGGGTCTCAATTATCTCCTTTATTCTGGCCCAAACTGCTTTATCAGACTGGTTAATTATGACTTATTTATGGGAATTGAGTTTAGGTGGAGTTTGTTGATATGTAACAAGGTGTTTACTTTCTTGTTGATATGTATGTAATAAGTTTCTTGTTTGGTTAGCAGCAGTGAGGCAGTGATGGATTCTGAGAATGCTGTAGCTGCCGTAAATGTAAGTACTTGGAGCACCAAATGAGAATATTTGGCTGCTGTATAATTAACACAACAACTTCTTGTATTTGGAGCACTGCAACATCCTAGAACTCTTTCAATGAGGAAGCCCCATTACTGTTCTTTAGGCCATGGAGAGTGCCAATGTTATGAAGTGAAGCCTAATTTTGAAGACAAAAGCTAAGAAGAGCAGGAGATCAGTGAATTAGAACTTGACTTGGATTTTTTTTCTGTTCTCCTATTTTGTAGATACAATTAGCATTATCAGACCCATTTAGATTGCTATGGGATTATAACAACTATCTATTATGATTAATTTACTGTTCTTTTGGTCATTTTTCATTCCAGAATCTAAATCTTGCCATTACAACAACAATATATGAAAAAATATGTCGCCTGATGAGGATAATAGGTTGGAATCAAACAAAATTTCTACAATTCACACGACGGTTCTTATTGATATCATTGTTGGATGCACACAAAGACAACAAGTATTAGCAAAAACTATTGTCTCAGATGTCATAATACAATGGTTAGAGTTATATACGTCGTGTGAAAGCACACATTCATTGAATTTTTAAGTCATCACACCATATTTATTCTTAAAAACCGTGGTATGAATAGAAGTCACACTACGGCAAATTTCTAAAATCTGTGGTATGAATAGAGGTCACACCAAGGAAACTTTCTAAAAACCGTGGTAGGAACGGAAGTCACACCATGGCAAACTTTTGTCGACAGCTTGTCGACAGCATGTCGGCAGATCTGCCGACCCATCAGACGACGGATTTAGCTGCACACCGTCGACCCAATGATCGGTATACGACGGTTGAAAACCGTCGTCTGATAGCGTTTCATCAGACGACGCCTCGATAGACCACGGAAATGCAAAACGTGAGACGACAGTTTTAAACCGTCGTGTGAAGCTTTTTGTGTAGTAGTGACACCTGGGTTTCTGAGTTCATTCGCCTGGACTCCTGCTTCACCAGATTTTGATCGGGGATAGTCGGCAGTTTATGGCAGACCAAGTCAGGAGATAATCCGGGCATATCTTCATATTTCTCCTCGAAACAATCCTTATATTCCCGCAATAAATTGATGAGCCCCTGTTTTTCACCAGGCTCTAATTTTGAGCTTATTGCCACTTCTATTGGCTTCTCCTTACTGCCCAAATTTACCTTTTCTATAGGATCTCTAACCTTTGGTGGTGTATCATCCAATGCTGCTGGAGCCAATCGAATAGGCTCTTCTTCCTCCTCCTGATCGGAGAATTCTTCGTCGATGTATTCCAATGTCGCTACTTGTGCATAGGCCTCTTTTTCGATCAAATATGAAGACAATCTATCATACAAAGAATGAAAGGCCGCTACCTCTTCCTCTATGAGGTCGTGATCCATTAATTAACACTTGGAGATGGCACCGCATATCCAGGCCTTTCGAGGTCGTTTTTTGCGACCGCGAGCCCCCATTGTCCCAATTCAGAGGTCGTCACCCCTGTGGGGCGGCCCTTATCATCAATACCAACAACTTGTAAAGGAGAGATTGGTTCTAGGTAATACCTTGCGTCCACGTAGCTGGTGGACACCGAAAAAGGTCGCGGGTCTGCTTTGAGAATTTCCGCCTTGTCCGCGACTCTGTCCCATATGATCAGCTCTTGATGAAGGGTGGATGGGACACAATAACTCCTGTGGATCCAGTCGCGGCTCAGAGTTGCTCTATATGCCGCATAGCAATCTGTAACAAAGAAAGCGTAAACCCCTTCTGCTGGACCCACCTTGACTCGTAGGAAAATCAAACCCAATGTTTTGGTCACAGTCCCCGCGAAGTTCTTTAGCGTAAGGGACGTGGATTGGATCTTCTCTTTCTTGATCCCTAGCAGATGCATGGTTTTGGTGGTCAAGACGTTGACTGCAGCGCCTGTGTCTGCCATGATCTTGCTAACCTTGAAGCCGTTCACATTGGCGGTGATATACAAAGGTCGCATGTGTTGCACTATGGCAGGCGTGGGTCTTGTGAAGCTCATGAAGAAACCCTTGCTGTTAGCATCTTCAGTTTCAAGGAACACTGCTTCTTTCACCGACGTTGTTGCGGCTGAAGTGATCTGCAACTACTGTTCTCCAATCACGTCAGCTTCTACGCATTCATGCGCAGCGACTGGTAAGGCATACTTAGCAGGAAGCACATAAACCATATTGCAAGAGGTATCCACCATTTCTATCTCATCCATGTCATCATCAAGATTGAGCTTGGGTTCATCTGCTGGGATTTCAGCGTTGAACTGTTTAGCCATGAAAGCAACCAATGATTCTTCTGCGGGGATCACCGCCTTGGCTTGTTCGTGCTCCTGTACCATGGGAACCTGGTTCAACGACTCTGAAATCTGTTTCGCCGTTGGCACTTCGTTTGGGAGAGCGACCACCAAGCTTTGAACTTTCTTAGGTCTCCACTGTAAGGTGTCTGAGGCGTTGTCCTTGCCCCCCAGCCTCTAAAAAACTGAGGACTTGGTTTCAGGCTTGTCGCGAAACAACCTGCGTCGGATGCTTGGACGCCTATTTGGAGAACTTTCCTTCTTAACCGGTGGAGGTGTCTTTTCTTTGGTGATCCTACAGAAGACACTGGGCTTAGACGCCCCTGATGCTGAGCTTACTTGCTTCTGAAAGCTGCGGGGAGCCACTAAAGGCTTAGCAGCTAGTACCTCCATCTCCTTCTGATATTGCTGAGGAGACTTAACCAATTGCGAAGGCTTGATTAAACCCTGATCTAGAGCCTCTAATGTTCACTTGGCTTCTCCAAACCTGCGTTGCAACTTCCTTTTCTTAGAAGGGCTGATTTCTACCGCCTTCCCCTTTTATCGGGTGTACCACTTACCTTCTTTGAGAGAAGACATTGAAGACGGCGGTATGTATGGTTTGGTCCAAACATCGCTTTTAGGCTTCCCCACCTGTTTCTGTTCAACTGCAGCTGCCCTTAACTTATTAAACAAGTTGGAATCCTTTGGGGATGATGGCGGCTCTATCTTGTCTCTCGCTCTTGGGCTGGAAGGCTGATAGTTTTGCACCGGTGAAGCCCACTTAATTGGCGGAAAAGAGCCAAAACGAAATGTCTGCTCGTCCTCTTCATGTGACACCTGGATGCCACATTCCTCCTTGCATCGTGAACATAAGACCACTGATGATGCTTTGCTGACAGGCCTGCAACTTTTCTTTGCTGGGACCTGCTCCTCTTCATTCTTTTCTTCTTGTCCTCTTGTCGTCAGGTCCAGGGTTGGCCTCCTCTGGCCCTTCTTGGTCCAAGCTACATCAACCATATTGACCCCGGTGTCAGGGAAGGGATTCAAATCAACCAGTGCTGTTGCGGTCGCCGGAGTCTCCATCTGCAGACTACCATTATTGAGCCATACTTGAATCTGGTCCTTCAGTTTAACACAGTCAGCCGTGTTGTGGTTCCACAGATTATGGAATTTGCAATACTTTTTTCCTTTTAGCTGATCGGGGCGAGGAAAAGGTCCAAAGTCAGTCTTTACCATCTTCGCGGCTATCATTTCATCTAATATCTCATGCGCTTTATTGGCATCATAGGTATACGTAACGAACTCAGGTTTGGTGGAGGCTACGGACTTGAGCTTGACTGGTTCCTTGGTTATTTTCAACTGTTTCAAGGCGGGGTTCTTTCTTCCTGTCAGCTCTAAAGCGGAAACATCATTTTCCTCTTCCTCATCATCATCCTGGAAAACCTCTTCCCCTTGATAATAAGTTCCTTTGGACGCATTCTTCCTAGCATCCGTTTCTCTGAGGAGATGCTCGAAGCTACTTACCTCAGTAATGAGCTTCTTTCGCTGGCGCGGCTCCAACCCCTTGATTGCCAACTTAACCAATTCTCTTTCTGGCAGAACCATGTTCAGTTTAGTCTTCTGAATCTGGAACCTTTTGAGATAAGCAACCGCAGATTCAGTAGGCTGTTGGGACATCTGGGTAAGGGAAGCCAAATAAACTTCAGGCTCTATAGCACTGAAAGTTTCTCTAAAGAGTTTCTCCATTGCTGGCCAATTTGCCACCGACCTCGGGCGGAGTTTAGAGAACCATGTAAAAGCAGCTCCAGACAGAGAAGTGCCAAAGATTTTGCACTTGAGGCTGTCATCATTCTGGTATTGGCCGCATTGGACCTTGAACTTGGCCAGATGAGTTGCCGCGTTCTTGGTGTCTTCCCCTGAAAAGGTAGAAAATATGATATTCTTATAGCCTCTGGGGAAAGGTGAGAGCATGATGTATGGTGGGAAAGGCCCTTCATAAACCCCATAGAGGTGGGCCCTAGGGTTAGCCAACCTAATCATCTCCTTCACCTCTTCACGTCGCACATAACCTGGGCCAGGAGGAGGAGGTACAGCCACCGTCTGATGGGCCATTTGCAAAGGAGGCACCGCGTGGCTAGTAGTCACTGTTCCATCTCCCGGGTGAACGACCCAAGGAATATTGGGCTGTTGAAGAGTAATTTTTGGTGCGGACACATCCTTGGCCAAAGCAGTGATCTTGATCGGAACGCCCGTCTGATCAATCCCATAGTAAACATTCTCTGCCCCATCACTATCATATTGAGCAAACACAACGGGATCAGCCAAGCTACCACCGCCGAATTTCAGACTTTTGCTCTTTTGTCTAGCCGGTGGTATGGCCTTGTCTTTGTCTCCAATCACTAATGCTTTTTCTTTGGCTTTGGTAGACGCGGCTGTGGCAGTAGCAGATGGTGTAGTAGCACTGTTGCTGACCTTCTCACGAGCATTCGATGGTACATACTTACCTGTTCCAGCAGGTTGACCAAGAGAACCTAGGATGGCATTGGGATCTCCCAATGCTTTCTTCAAAACCTCCTTGGCCTGTTCCAATTCGGCTCTTTGCACGACAAGTTGGGTCGCGAGATTGGACCCATCTTTGCACATAGCCGCGATGTCTGTTGCGATGTGTTTATTCTGGGCGGCCTGATCATTAATCAAGGTCACGAGCTGATCGTGGTTCGCTTGGCTTCGCTGAGACATGCTATCCAAACGCCCCTACGTCTGCTGCAATCCTTGGCCTAGGGTTTGTACCTGATTAACAAGGTCGTCAATCTTTTATCACTCTTCCGCGAGCCCTTTGCTTGTCTTTTCATAGTACGATGCATTGTTCAGCTGGAAGATGGCAAGCTTCTCCTCTATGCTTGCATTCAGTGGGATAGGAATGGGCACGAAGCCATCCAAGAAGATTTCGCCTCCCACCACCTGAGTGGTGTTGGATGCATTACCAGTTCCAGGACTGGATAATAGGATCATTGTTGCCCTCAGTGGTGGGCTGTTGACTTTCTCCCTGTTTGGTTGACATGTCAGATGATGGTGAGTGGAGAGAAAATCTTCGGATTACCTGTTCGTTAGAAAGACCACGACAGTCTGCACGAAAGTGCGGGCTGTAACTGGAGGTCTTGTGTTTCGGGCAGTTAACGTAAACCTTTTGATAAGGGTTTGCGCTTGACTTCCCAATGGCTTCTGGATGTCTGAAGTAAGTAGTTGAATTCAATAAGACGTTGTGAATCAAGGTTTAGAAATGCGGCCCAAGTATAGTCGCCTAGACACAAATTTTCTTTCAAATCCTTTGGGCAACCTTACTGAAATGACCAGGTGGGGGAGGGCGAACAAGAGAGGCAGAATCCATTTTGGCATGAGCTACTCCCACTTAGTGGTTTAGGCCCATTTGCACGCACTTCTGGATTTAAGAACCTGTCATGAACATTGTCCCCTTTCTAGACACTATTTCACATAGGCTATACTTACTAAGATGAGAAAGGTCATAAGTGTGAAGACAGTTCAACAAGTGTTAATAAAAGCCACCCTTAACCTTAAGGGACCTGAGCTAGGCACCAATAAGGAGTTTAGGCCAATATTAACAAAAGAGACTTCACCTATTCCGTTATGATTCACAATCCCTTACCAAGCTAAAGTCCCACTAGGCGTGCCAAAATGTTTGGCTCCAGTTTTTCTTGAGCTGGTCAACAGTCTCTTTTCTTGCGTGGGCGTGCCAGCACTGTTCGGGTGAGGTTGCCGGGGGTGTCCCTTGACCTGACTTCTTTCAAGCAATTGTGGACGAGGAGAGCACCAACCTCGTCGTGGGATTCTTTGTGCCTCCCGGCGAGGACTTTTGCTGAGCTTCTTCAAAATCACAATCGATACTCGATGTTGTAGATCGAGCAGAGCGAGAACCACTGGGAAGTGAGGAGAACTTGCTAAAGCGTGACTTTAGCTTGGCTGGAGGGTTTGGTGGCACTGACAGTCGGCTCCTGAGAAGATTAGGACTGGAGTGTGACTACCGGTAAGAGAAGGAGAGGGGTTACTCTAGAGAGGCTTGGATAATCTTAGAGATTGTTGTTGATAAATTGTGTGTTTGAGAGTGAGAGGAGAAGGTGTTTATATAGGGAAGAAAAAGAAGAGTGAAATGATGAATGGAAGAAAAATAATGAAAGTGGAGTATGGAAGTGGTTTGCAAAATATGGAAAAGATGGAGTAAAGATGAAATGAAAGCAAAGCATGAAGGTGCAGAAATATGGAAGTGATGATGATCTATTAAAGAGATTGGAGTAGAAAAATATATCCAAGGAAAAAGAGAAAAGCATCTAGCTTTCTTCATGTGGGTAGGAAACATGAACATGATGAATGTTAAGCTGGTTTTAGGTCAGTTTCTGCCCCTTTATTCCTTCAATTATTTCTCCACCAAGACTTTAGAATGGGCCTCCGATTTCTGCATATCAAATGTTCCTCTATGAGTGTAGATCATCATGGTCAAATTTCAGAGCTTAATTCCATGTGGTTGGGCCGGAAACACTGCTGGACTCCTTACAGGTCCAGTTTTCCAGTTTTGTTTCTGTAGAAAATTGGACTGACTGTTTGAAGGATTTCCACTCAAATTTAACTCTGGCACTCTGCATAACAAATGATCCTTGGGATGTCTAGAATGAATCTGGAAAGTTTTAACTCATTTGGATTTAATTTGGTTAGTCTGCCGCCCCTCCTTCCTTGTTTGGCTCGGTTTCTCCTAGTCGAAGTAGGAAAATGTGCTAAAGTTGACTTTTCATTTCCATGCTTCCATCATTTCCTTTTGTTGCAGCTCGCATAATCTTCCATAATTCTGCAGGTAGGCTTTATTTAGCCTCTAAATAATATATCTCGAATTTGTCGACAATATATAGCTTGAGCCACTGATATTGGCTCAATTTCTCCAAGACACGCCTTGTCAGGCCAAAATGCTCATTTTGGGTTCAAACAGCATGAGCGTAACCGTTGCTAATTATGCTAGGCTGTATGTACAAGTCCCCGAAGTCTCCAGTCAAGAAGGTTTTCTTGCGGGGTTGATACCAAAGCGTGGCTTTGTGCCTTATTGTGAGCATAATTAGTGCAAGTGCGTCGTCCATCTAGAATTGGTTGGAGCGAACGCTTATGCCCTTTCGAGTGGCCCCCCTGCTAGGCCCTCCGAGGAGTCCCCACTCCTGGCTATAGACCTCCGTATGGTCGGAAAATTGTTTGATGAGGGGAGCTACATATAAGCAGTGGGCGTTAAGTAGCGAACCTAATCTTTGATACCCAAGCGTCGGGGGTTAGCTGCTGGATCCATGGCTGCCGTGGGCTGCGTTAACCGGTCCCTTTACTCTTTCCCGGAGGAGAAAAGCTTTGCTACAATGCCGCGTAGCGGTCATCGTCATTATGAGGCGTTTGCCTTACCGCTTGGTGGTTGGTCATGGATCACAGACTCGTGGAGTCTAGACCCGTTTAGGTCATTTTCCCCGTGGGGCGATTTTGACAAAGTATGGTGCCCGGAGGCTAGACCATATGTTTACATAGAGTACATGTAAAGTTTGTAATTGTATGAACAATGGCGAATAAGTATAGCAAGAAATAATATATGGATCTTATGGCCATGTGACATGCATATTAGATAGTTGCAAGTGTGATGGGTGTCCATATAAAATTTATGGGAGTAGCTCTCAGTGAATAGTATGAAGCATTATGAACTTGGAACTTAATTAAAGCATGCTGGATGTGTTTGAGCGAGTTAGGTTGTGTTCGAGCAAGTCAGGTGTAGTTGAGCGGGTAGGCGCTCTGCGAGCATGCAGGGCGTGGCCCAAGCAAGTTGTGGCCATGCTCGATATCCAAGCGAGTCATAACCCAAGCAAGTCATTTATCCGAGCATGTTTACTTAAGTCATAGGTGTCACAAGCTTCTAGACATGACATAGTTTGTTTAAGGGAGTGTCACATTAGATTGATTTAAGCATGGCATGTGTATATCATGTACTTGTAGTAAAGTTGCTAATAACATTTTTGATATTGTTGTAAACATGCTTAGAGGTCATGGAGACATAAAGCATGGCATATCTAGCATGGTAGACGTACTAGTAACATCGATACATGGTGTACACATGCTTAAATTCATAGAAGCATGTAAATGCATATCAAGTGAGATATATTGTAGGAATGCTTATAAGTAGTAAAAGCATGGGTGTGTATTGAGATATAGCATTTTACTTATCTTATGCCGATTTGGAGTAGGTTGGAGTTGAAATTGGCATAGGTTCCAAATCATGTTGGAGTTGTCCAAACATGACGCTCCATTGCTTTGCGGTAAGCCAGAAGCCAAGGTTGAAGGTTGGTGCTTAGCAGTTGACGCTGGAGCTTGGCGAATGTTGCACTGGCCGGCTGGCATGCCATCGTTAGTGTCTGCTAGCGGTGGTTGGCCAGCGGAGGATGTCCAGCGGAGTGGTGCCTTAGCAGAGCTATCTAGCAGAGGACGCTGGTGCGTTGGGCTTGCTAGCGGAGGCCTTCCAGCGGAAGATGCCTAGAGGAGCCTGTTGACAGCTAGCCGTGCTGCCTAGCGGAGGGTGCCCGGCGGAGGATGTCCAGCGGTGGATGGCCAGCTGTGGATGGCTAGCGGAGGACGTTCAGCGGTGGATGGCTAGCGAAGGTTGTCTAGCCGTGGATGCTGGTGGAGGATGTCCAGCGGTGGATGGCTAGCGAAGGATGTCCAGAGGTGGATGGCTAGCGAAGGTTGTCTAGCCGTGCATGTCTAGCTGTGGATGGCTAGCGGAGGATGTCCAGCTGTGGATGGCTAGCGGATGATGTCCAGCGGTTGATGGCTGGCGTGTGAGCAGCAGGCTGATCGATTGGCGTTGCTCTTGTTGTGATTACTTCACGCTTAGCGGAGCAGTGGTCGATGACGGAGTTTGATCGATGATCATACTTGGTTACTTGGCATAGCGGTGGATGTCCAGTTGTGGATGGCTAGCGGAGGATGTCCAGCGGTTGATGGCTGGCGCGTGAGCAGCAGGCTGATCGATTGGCGTTGCTCTTGTTGTGATTACTTCACGCTTAGCGGAGCAGTGGTCGATGACGGAGTTTGATCAATGATCATAGTTGGTTACTTGGCTTAGTAGAGCATGACGACTCAGAGAAGTTTGATCACTTGATGCCTCCCTTGATGTCGACAAGAGATTCATGGGTGCCCAGCGGTATACTTCTGAGTGTCCAGAGTAAATAGGAAGCCAATAGTTTTTTTTTTTTTTTGAGTGGTGTAGCGTTGATCAATTTTGAGTTGCATTGACCAGAGTTGGTCGGCGTTAACCAGCCTTGATCTGCGTTGACCGGCCGTTCACGAGCCTTGATCGGCGTTGATTAGTCTGTTTATGGTACGTGACGAAGCCTTTGTGTTGGCTTCCCACAGACGGCGCCAATGTTAATGTAAGTGACCGAGGGGTCTAATTAACGTTAAAGAAAGAGAGAGGGAGAGAGAGAGAGAGACACAAGAAGTATAGTGGTTGGTCTCCCGCCTTAGTGGGAGACTACGTCCACTTGAAAGCTTAACTAGTGTGTTTGGACCTTGCGGCCCAAAGGGATTACAAGAGATGTAATGGGATATTGAGTAAGTGGGAAGGAGTCTCCTTTTATAGGGAAAGGGGGCTCCTTCCTTTACATGTTTTCAAATGTGGGTGTTTGGACCCAAAATAAGCATTTTGGCATGACAAGGCACATCTTCGAGAAATTGAGCCAATGTCAGTGGCTCAAGCTATATATTGTCGACAAGTTCGAAATATATATTTAGAGGCTAAATAAAGCCTACTATGGAAGCATGGAAGCATAGAAGTATGGAAACATGAAAAGTCAACTTTAGCACGTTTTCCTACTTCGGCTAGGAGAAACCGAGCTAAACAAGGAAGGAGGGGCGGCAGACCACTTTGGCATGGTAGCCTATAAATAGAGGTTACAATGAAACACAAAACACAACACAATTCACAACAACAATCTCTAAGATTATCATAGTCTCTCTAGAGCAAACCTCTCTAAGAGCAGCTCCTCTCCTTCTCTTTCTCTTACCGGTGATCACACTCCTAGTCCTAGTCTTCTCAGAAGCCGACTTTCAGTGCCACCAAACCCTCTGTCAACGTACTTCGGTCCTAGTCTCCTCGGGAGCTGATTGTAGTACCGCGACCACAACGGTTACGGAACCAGCCAAGCAAGGGTAACGCCCTCGCAAACCAGCCAAGCTAAAGTCACGCTTTAGCAAGTTCTCTCTACTTCCCGGTGATTTCGCTCTGCTTAACCTACAACGTTGAGTATCGACTTAGTGACACAAGACAAAGTCCTCCAGCACGAGGCACAAAGAATCCTGCGACGAGGTTGGTGCTCTCCTCGTCTACAGTCGCTCAAAAGAAGTCAGGTCAAGGGACACCCCCAACGACCGCACCGGAACGGTGCAGGCACGCCCGCGCAGAAAAGAGACTGTTGACCAGCTGCAGCAAAATTGGAGCCAAACAGTGGGACAAGAAGTCTCTATTCTAGTGTAGAAAGCTTATCATGGAGGCATCTTGGCAATAGGTCGGGAAGGTGGCTTCCCGACAAGCTCTTGGCGACTTCCGACTACCACGGGGTAGCTTGAGTGTCGAGGTATGAGATGTATATTGTGGTCGGGTCCCACCACGGCTTGTGGGCCCCCCTAAGAGGGTGTTACTTATGCTTGGTGATGTAGCAAATCCTCCATATTGTTGGAGGTATGTACATTCTTCTTTTGATACCTTATTAACTTCTGAAATTTTTTTTTTACGATTAATCTAAACCATCCATGAACATTTTGTAGGCCTCATCTGAAGGTGCTGCATAACAAGCTAGTTGAGTAGCTCTCTGACACACAAGACTAAATCTCAATGCATCTGATTGTTCTTTACCATCATTCTTTACCAAGACTTTAGAATCCATAACTCTAAACTTATTTGCCCCTTATCTCCACCTTGGAAGAATAAAGTGGGAGGGTATTGTATCAATGTCTTAAGGAACAAATACTTTCATAATATGCCGACAAATTATCCCCACAAATTTAAAATTTTGACATTCACATTTACCCTCATGTGTTTGTAAATTCAGCTCCACCAAAAACTCTTGTGAGTTGTCAGTTTTCTTCATCACTGAGAATCTATGAAACTGATCGTCGGAACCCCTTTCTTCAACTTTGAGCCGTTGGACTATAGACCATTCACCCTTGAATTTTTAGATATATTTCTAGTGTACACATGTGCTGCATGTTTCAAAAGAAAGTCATCATCATTCACAATACGATATTTATGCTTTGATATAAATCTTCGCTACTTTCCCTTGTAATAATCTTCTGCAAGGCTTATTCATACTTGACAACAAATTTTCTCAGATTGGTCGTTGATGTAACATAGTCATCAAAAAATGAATTAGTGCCTTCACTGCGCTTGGTTGTATTCATTCCAGCAAAAAATGTGCTGCGATCATACACAGAAATCCGAGATTCACAAATTTCATAAAGTTGTTGTAGCCATTCATTTTGTTCTAATTCATGCTCCTCAATCAACTTCTTCCATTGCTCTTCAAATTCCTCTATTCTGTATGTTGCCCATATACACTTTTTCATGCCAGTCTTGAAGTTGGACTTTTTATAATATACATGTGACAACTTTTGACCAAACTATTTCTTTATATGCCAAATACAAAGTCGGTGACGAGTATTGGGAAAAATCTTAGCAATTGCTCATTTCATTGTCAAATCTTGGTCAATGATAACACATAACGGATGTCGACCTCCCATAGCTTCAAGCCACATCTCAAATAACCACAGAAATGTCGCCTTTGTCTCATCTTGTAAAAGGGCACATCCATATTGTATGGATTGGAAGTGATGGTTTACTCCAGTGAATGGGGCAAATGGCATGTCATACTTGTTTGTCCGATATGGTGTATCAAATTTCACTACATCCTCAAAATATTGATAAGCCGTCCTCGATCTAGAATCCACCCAAATTAGTAGCTCTACCATCTTCATCACACTGGATAGCATAAAAGAATTATGGATTCTCTTCTTGCTTTTTCCTTAAGTAATTGAGGACTGATTGTGCATCTCCATATTCCAACTTTTTGTGCCTCACGTTCCTTAAATGATTATAGCAGTCTCTATTGTCGAAAGCAATATTGTGAGCACCACCAACCATTGAAGGAACTTTACTGATTTTTAAGTTTTCTTTATGAAAAGCTTATGTTAAATCCATTACTAAAAAAATTGAATCAGATGACACCTCTCAGACGACGCATCATAGTTTTCCGTCGTCTAATTGATTTTTATTTTTTTGTACGTTGTTTTTATAAAACCCGTCATCTGATATGGAATTATGAACTAGTTCAGAAGACGTTTAAGGATAAAAATGTTGTATGACCCTAAAAAAATTGAGCGGCAAGTTTCCCACCATCTCTGTGGTGCCAAACCCCATCTCAGACCCCAAATCCCCCCCCCCCCAACATGTATTGATCATACGACGAAAAATAAAAAAATTTGTGGTCTGATCAATATGTTTGACATGTTACACCCCACACCTGATATACCTTTTTACCGAGTTACATGAAATTCTTATTGGTTACCGTTCACGATTTTAATTTTAACGTTTAGGGGGGGTGGTTAAAAATTGACTTTTTATGATTTATTAATTTGAGAAAATTTCCTTCATGAAAGTTGTAGAGGATGTTAAACCGAGCGTGTGCATATGTGGTACGTAAAAATTGGAGTTCGTATGCAAAAGTTATGAGTGAATTACGAAAATTACTGTTCATGGTAAAAATTTAATATATATGGAAAGTTACCCGGGTAGATTTCCAAAACCGGAAACCCACCCCTCATTCTCTCTCCTCTCCCCCGACTCTTCCCCCTTTCCCTTCGGATTTTCTTCCTCCCTCTGATTCCTCACTTTCCGGCCACCATCCGGCGTGCAACCGGTCACCACAGGAGCGCCTCTTCCCTCTCTAGACCCTAGTGACCTGGGATTTTGGAGATTTGGCCGAGAAATTCCAGATCGAAGCAAAGTTCGCTCCGGCTGCAGTTTGGGGTTTCGCCGATTTCCGGCAATTCCGGCCACCTCCGGCCACCAAGTTAACGTCGAAGGTTCGGTTTTTGATGGAGATCATTTCCCCTAAAGTATTTCATTCCAATTTGCATTGTAGAGGTCGAATTAACGATTTGCATTTCTAGGGTTCTTGAAGCTTCGGGGCTTTCCTTCACCGGCTTGATTCGACCACTTCGAGGTAAAATTGGTTAATGTTGTAGTTGGGAAGTTGATTAGGCTTGTTGTGTAGATGCTATTGCCGGAATTTGGTGGTCATCGGAGGTAGTGGTCGCCGGCGCGTGGACCCCACGTGCCGCCACTGTAGGTGGCGCGTGGTGGCACGTAGAGCTGCGTTTTAATTATAGTTTTAGTTCCATAAATCCTATATGGACTGTAGAATTTGATACATGAAGTTTGGTGGAAATCGGAGGAATTACGAATTGATTATAAATGGTTTATTATTGATTTACGTGAATTCGATCGCCGAATTTCTTTCGAATTCACTTTAGATCTTACATCGATGAATGATTAATGTTGGAGTATTAAGGATGGATATTGTGGAGAGTTGAGGAGTTGGATTTTTGGAAGGGGGATGTTTTGAATTTCCATTTCTAAGTATCGTAAAGTTAATTTCCGTCCTGTGAAATATATATATTTATGAATGCTATTCGTACAGGACGAGAGGAGTCTCCATACGAGGAAAATCATGAGCGACGTCAGGATTGACCGCATACTGTGAGTGGACTTTTATTTTTAAGAATGATGCATGCATTTATTTTCCTGAAATAATAATTTATTTATCATTTTATTATCGAGCATAATATTTTGTCTTGGATTATAATTTTGAGATTGCTTTTTTTTTTTTTCATATAAATTTCGGATACGAATTTATTATGCTCGGAGTTGGATTTACTTGTTTTCGGGAATACGATTAAATTTTTGGAGATTAATTATGAGTTATTCTCAATTATGATTTAAGAAATGGATTTGTGATATATTTCGTGGATACTAAGCTTTTGGTGTTTATATCCGATATATGATCATTATGTGAATTTATGATTCATGCGATTTTCGACTAATTATCTTCCGAAGTATTTTCGGAATTTAAAAGTATAATTTTATTCGTCGATTTTAAGATTTTTCTGGAATATCATTGGAATTGAGATTTTTCTGGGGAATTATTATATATTATTCATTGCTTCTTCAATTATGTTTTAGAGAATATTTTTTGGCGTGTGGGGCACGCCGTCGTTTCGTTATTATTTTCTCACTTATATATTTTAAGTTTTGGCGTGCGGGGTCACGTCGTTGGATTACATTTTATTCTCGTGAGAAATATGGGGAAGCCTTATGGATTTACTGGTTTTTGAATGTTTTTCCTCACCACTCGGGTCATTCGATTAGGTCTCCTCCTCACTTACTTTGTGTTTGTGAGTGGCAGTTTTGGTAGCTTATTCTCCTCCTCACGTGGGTGGCAGTCGAGGTTATTAGTTCTCCTCCTCGCACAATCTATGTGTGAGTGGCAGTCGAGGGTAGGTAGAGCCTGAGAGGCTCCATTCCCGTATGGTGAACTCTCTTCCCCGTATCCTTTTATTGTTGTTCTTGACTAGTGGGGCTAGTCCGATTTCCGTTTAACCAGCGGGGCTGGTCCTATTTCTCGAGCATCGGAATTTATATTCTTCTTCGTGGTTATTTGTGACTAGCCCCATTTCTTGAGAGGAGCTTCTCGTGGATTGTTTTCATAATTATTGCATGCATCGAAAGTTTTTAATGAAATAATTGTGGGAAAGTATAAAAATCCATTTTGTTTAAAAAATTGTTTATTTTTGTCCACTCACGCTAACGTTTTTATATACTTTTCCCCTGGGCCCTTCGGTTTCAAATGCCCAGTTTTCAGTGTTGCTGCTCGGCGTTCAGGAGTGAGCCATAGTGACCGCATCCGCTTCCGTCATCATATTTTGTAGGTTATTTATTTAGCCTACGGTACTCTATGTTAAACTTTATTCCTAGAATGCTCTGATTACTAAGGGATATGTGACCCAAACTAGTATGAATTATATTTGAGGTCTATGACCTAACTTTGGTGATTGTAGTAACTTGTACCCTTTTGGATAATATGTTTGACGTTGTTAGCTTGTGATGGGATTTGTTGAATTTGGGAGCAAGGCGGCTCCAGGAGTTGTGGTTGGACTATTAGAAGTGAATTTTGTTTTCCGCAGGGTTTTGGGTTATACATTTTTAAGGGAGGTTATGCCGAAATTTTTGGTAAATCTCCTTTAAAGGTGGGTCCCGCAGGGCCACTTCGGATTCCAGGGTGGAATTCGGGGTGGGTCTTGTCATGACAAGGAGGGAGATTTCCCACCATGGCTCTCCAAAGAGGAAAATCAAATTGATAGGAGGCAAACCCCAAATTTAAAATGGCTGCATTAATTCAGACCACATTTTTATAAAATTCGGTTGTATGAGAGCTTGTCCAAATTGTTAGGGCTTGTCCAAATTGATATAGGTCAGGCTTGAAACCCTAACACTTAGGCAAAAAAATAACAAGAAACTCAAAGCTTCTCACTCTCTCTCTCTCTCTCGACACATACCCAAAACCAAAACCCAAAGCTCCTCAGTCTCTCGACAGCGTCTCCCCAGAACCAAAACCTACAGCTAAAGCCTCACTCTCCCAAACTCTCACTCTTTCCCTCAGCTTTGTAGGGTTTCAATTTTCAAATCCCCACCACACTACGTCTGGATCCCCAAATTTCAAATCTTTCCCTCAGCTTTCTAGGGTTTCAATTTTCAAATCTCCACCACACTCCATCTGGATCCCCAAATTTCAAATCCTCGATTTTTCAATTTTCAAATCCCCAAGATCTCGGTCAAGGTTTCGGTCTGGGCTCGGAGAAAAGAAGTGCAGTAACAGAAACCAGAATGACTGAGAGAGAAAGCCAAGAGCTCTAGGAAGCGAAATAATGCATGGAGAGCCAACATAAACACTGAGGACATCCAAGACTTCTTCAATCAGTCAATCAAAGATGATTTCTTCAGCGGCAGTGGGTCGTTTACTTCTGCTAGTTAGATTATTGAATTGGTATATATTTAAGCCAGATAAAATTGCATATCTACTCCCTTACTGTGTAGTTGGACTCCACTATGTGAGTTGTTGCTTTGAACTGCTTTTATCAAACAAGAGGGACTAGTCACTACTTCGATACTTATCCTAATTATATTGTGCTAAAATTTATCTATTTGTCTAATACTACATCTTTTGTTGATGGCAGAGCAAATTGGAGTTTCGATCAGCTAAGACTTCAAGAGTTTATAGAGTTTGTACAAGTTGAAAAAAACTTGCGAGCTATCACATATGCCCAGGAATTCTGATTGGTTATGCTATCTAGGTTTTATTTGAACCAAAACATTGGGATTACCTGGTTGATCAATTCAAACAGGAATTCTACAAGTTATAATCCTTACAGTTGTCATAAAAGTGGCTTCTTCCTTTGGCATTTGGTCACTTCTGATTCAGTTTTGTATTACATGGATCAAGCTCAAGTTGCTGTAGATTGGCATAAAGTAGGATAGCTACATGTGCTGTGCTCAGTTTGCTGGTTCTCTGCCATTTATTTTTGTTGTGCATTATTGAGACATTGCATCAATGGCTACTTATTTCTTTATTGTTGGTCAAGTCACTACTAGAATTATGCTCATAGACATCATGCCATTTAAGTCGGTGAGAAATACACGCGATGTAAAAAGCCATCATTAACATTGATTCCTCAAAAACCGATTTGTATGCATATAACTGACATCGCTTTTTACTGTTGACCGATGACAAAACTTTCATTTGAATTTTTAGAAAAACTCGGAGCAGCCAAGTTAAAATTTTTTAAAGAGGCGCGGGAGAGGAAAAGCTCATTCTCACACTTAGACATATTTGGACTGACTTCAGCTTGCCCTAACACTATTCGACCAAACCTCCCTTTCCTCCTTCGTTCTCCGCCTTCGACAAAAACCATCCTCCTCTTCGTTCTCCGCCTCCGACCACAACCCTCCTCCTCGTCTTCGATCTCCGGCTACAATCACAACCCGACCCTCCTCGTCCTCCTCCTTTTCCGCCTCGGACCAGCTCCTCTGCTCGAAGACGGTGAAGAGAATCAGCGTCTTCGTTCTCCGCCTCTGACAAAAATCATCTTCCTCTTCGTTCTCCGCCTCCGACCACAACCCTCCTCCTCGTCTTCGTTCTCCGGCTACAATCACAATCACAACCCGACCCGCCTCGTCCTCCTCCTTTTCTGCCTCGGACCAGCTCCTCTGCTCGAAGACGGTGAAGAGAATCAGAGATCGAGGCCGGCCTTTTGGAGAAAATTTGAGCTTTTTGTCATAGGTAATTGACGAATTTGTTCAATGCATGTCTTCGAAGGATTTGTGAGTCCTTAATTCACTGATCTGATTTTGTTTCTTATTTTGCTTCCAAGGATTTGTGTTTTATCTACCGAAGCTTTGTGGACTGCATTCGAGTTTTCTGGGCATTCATGTTCTGAGCTTTCTGGGCATTCTCCATATCTAGTTTGCTCTCTCTCGATTCTTCTCATTGTTTGTGATTGATTTTGGGAAATTTTTGCGCTTTTGTTGAGTTATAGGTTTTGGGTTTTGCATAGGAGACTTCAAACTGTGTTATCTAGTCATGAAGGTTTCTTTAGCTTGGAAGTTTTAAGCTTGGGCCAACAAGCGAAAACAGTAACTACTCATTCTGCTTGTTACTTCATTGTAATCAATTCATTGTTTCTGATGTTGCAGCTGTTTGTGTGTGTGTGTGTGTGTGTGTCATTGTGGCAGTATGTATGTGTGTGTCTGTCTTTTTACGCCGAGTTTATGCACCTCCCGAGGAAGAGGTTCACTGATTTTGGTACATTTCTCTATCTTCTTCTTTTTTTTCTTGCTATTGCAAATTGTTTCAGACTTGCAATTTGCGTTTTACTTGTAGATGTTGATATTGTTTTCAATGTATAGCTGCTGTTAGACAGGAGATATCTGATGAGACTGTTAGAGAGACTGGTCGGACCAAGGCGATTTCGAGTGTGCCTATCTGTTAATGTCTAAAAGTTCGGCGGTAGCTGAACCTTTGTTAACGCTGATCCGGCGGGCGGATCGATACTTGTGACGTTCTCAAAGTCTCCGCTACCTGTCAAGTAAAATACAAAGGGCGTCAGAGGGAGACCGCGTTGGGCGGTCTTCAACTCTCCGATGCCTAAGTTAGTCAATGTATTTATGTTGACAAAGTAACAGTAGGTAAGTATTGAATGCGTAATTAATGAGGAGAGAGGAGAGAACCTTTTATAGGTGAGGAAGAGGTTGATCTTCTCTTTGTTTTCGATGTGGGACTGATGTGCTTCAGTCCCCAGCTCTGGGAGCTTCTGATGCTACCTTGGCGCGGCGCGTGGCGGCGCGTTGGCGGTGATCTGGGGGTGATCCGCCGTCGAGGTTGTAGCCCGCCTGGCGGTGTGTTTGCATGTCATTCCCTTGGTTGGAATTAGTACCTTTGGCGGTCGAACGAGCGTGGCCCATTATAGCTAATTATGCTTGCAAATGTACATGTATGTACAAGTCCCCCAATTCCCCAGTCAAGGAGGGCAATCTTGGTTGGGGAGTTGTTCGGCGGTTCGAAGCGTTTTCTTCCGCTAGGCTTGCAAGAGCATAATTAGCGTCAATGCGTTGTCAACCATGGATTTTACTGAGCAAACGCTTTATACCCTTTCGGGTGGGCCTCTGCTAGGCCCCCCAGGGAGTCCCCCACTCCCCGGCTAAGATAGACCTCCGGATGGTCCGTAAATTGTTTGTTGAGGGGGAGCTGCGCGGAGCAGAGGGTGTTGGGTAGCGAGCCCAATCTTTAGCACCCAAGTGACGGGGGTCAACGTGCCTGATCAGGGCCGTCGTAGACTGTTGACCCAAGTCCCCGTGTCCCGTAGGGACCGTCTGACGGTAACGCCGCGTGGTGGTCGTTGTCAGAGTGAGGCGTGGCCTCGGGATCCGCCGCTGGTGGAAGTCCCCCCGCTGATTGGAGCAGGAAGCAGCGTCCAGTAGACGTGCCTGGCGGTATTTTATTGAGCGATACTGCGCTGAACAAAGTACGCGGTCTGCAAGATGATAAGGGGCTCCGCTAGAGGTGTGTAGCGGAAGATGCCCCACTTGCAAGATGTCAAGGGAGAAGTTCCGCTGGCTGGGTTTCGCTCAGCGGAGACTTCGTCACTTGGAAAATGACAAGGGAGAAGTTCCGCTGGCGGGGTTTCGCTCAGCGGAGACTTCGTCACTTGGAAAATGACAAGGGAGAAGTTCCGCTGGCGGGGTGTCGCTCAGCGGAGACTTCGTCACTTGGAAAATGACAAAGGAGAAGTTCCGCTGGCGGGGTTTCGCTCAGCGGAGACTTCGTCACTTGGAAAATGACAAGGGAGAAGTTCGGCTGGCGGGGTGTCGCTCAGCGGAGACTTCGTCACTTGGAAAATGACAAGGGAGAAGTTCCGCTGGCGGGGTTTCGCTCAGCGGAGACTTCGTCACTTGGAAAATGACAAGGGAGAAGTTCCGCTGGCGGGGTTTCGCTCAACGGAGACTTCGGACGGTTGGGGAATCCATCGCAAGTGGTTACCTCCACCAGACGCTTCGTCTGGTGGTGGTAAACACGTGTTGAACCCGTAGAGGGTTAGCGTGCGCAGGCCTGTCCCCTAAGCGTAGCCGTCTTCTCGCCATTAATGATAGTAATGATGGATTCCGTAACCGAGGCGACGCCTCGGTTAATCCGGAGAGTAAGTGAAAAGTGGTGACACGTGTACGGCTGGTGTGTGATGTCGTATTTTAGCGGACGGCCTAGAACGCGTTGATGTTGACATAAAAGGGGGGGAACCTTAGCGAGATTTGACATTTTGTGAAAACTTCAAACCCGAGTCGTCGTCCTTAAGCTCTCTGCGATTTGCGAATAGAGTCCTGCGGGGCGAAAGCTGTGGAGTCACCGGGTCTTGGGAACGAGGTTTCTATTGGTGAGGACAAGCGCTTGCAATCACAGCAAAGGTTTCATCAGTAAGGTTGGTTCTCTGAATCCTATCCCTGTTCCACTGAATTTCTATGTACTTGTTGTTGTCAGTTTTCTGGGTTTTGTGAATTTGGGGTGTTCTGAGGGTGTAAAGTGGGCTTTGGGGGATGGGTTTTGGTGTTTTTGACAGTTGGGATTTCTGGGTTTGCTAGATGGTCGAATCTGGGTTCAGTGTTTGTTGGTTATTTGTTCCTGTTTTTGTGATTTCTGGGTAAACTGTGACTGATGTTCTTGTCGATAACTGATGTAAGAATAGGCTAGATCTGTGCTTGTGCTAACTGGTGGGTTTTAGGGTTTGGGATGGCTAACGTCATAGAGATATCGAGCAGTGAGGATTCCGGGTCTGACGTGTCGTTCAGCGCGGCGGATAGGGTATTTATTGACTCGTTGCGTCCGTCTGCCCATGCAGGAACCTCACTGCCGGAACCGCTAGAGGTTGAGCCGCTACAGACCATACCTTGGGCAATAGCCATGGGTCGTACGTCACGTCCGGAGAGCTCTAAGGCGGGTGAGGTGGCGGCGGCCAAAGCTAGGCGCAACGAGCGCTTGGCGAGCAACAGTGCCGCCAGCGGATCCGCTGGGGATGAGGAAACAGTGGGAGAGGACGCTGAGTCCGCGTGGTTACTCCGGGATGGCACCCCCGTCGACGAGGCGGGAGGGCGGATGACTCTCGCCGCTGTTAGCAAGATGAAGCGGACGTTCCGGCTGCCGGGCTCTGTGAAGCTGCGCCCGCCGACTGCGGATGATAAGGCGTCAATTCTCCCGGTGGGATTTGCGGCCGTTCACGAAGCGATACTCCGCCAAGGAGTGACATTACCGCTGGTGCCGAATCTGCAAATCCTGGTGTGCGAATTCGGCCTTGCGTTCGGTCAGGTTTGTCCCAACATGTGGCGTCTGCTGCTGGCGATGAACTCCTTGTGGCGGTTGTCCGGGTGCGAGGGGCCTACCGTGGCGGAAGTGCTTCACTTCTACGAGCTGGTGTACGTGAAGCGCCAGGGTTGCAGAGGGCAAGTGAACCTGAGCCGCCGTCAAGGAGCACCGAAGCTGATAGAAAACCTAAGGGATTCAATCTCCTATTGGCGGGGGACCTTCTGTGTCGCCACGGAGGGATGGGAGTACCAGGCTGGAGCGAACGAAGAAGGGTCGACGTTTAGGATTAAGTCGGAATTCCAACCTATCCGAGGTTGGTGACCATTTTCCGCTGGCGGTAGCCGGCGGGGTTTTTATCTTGAAGGCTTTGTATTCTTACTAATCCACTTGTGTTTGTGCAGCGGGACTGCGGTACAACCTAACGCGGGAGGAGGAGTGTCGCATTGCTCGTATCAGAGGCTACTGGCGGAACCGTAACTTGCTGGACTTTAGACTTCTGACTGGCTGGGAGTTGCTAGTCGACCAGAAACTTACTCGCTCCGTTGGTAAGAAATTTCCGTCAGACCGATGTTTCCTATGTAATAAGTAGCCGAGACTGACTGGCTTATGTATATTTTCCCAGAAACTCCGCCAGGAAATAAGTCGAGCCGCGACGCCTTCGAAAAAGCAATGGACCGCGCCGAGGTGGACAATTATCTGGAGACCATGTACGCCGAGGGGCTGGCGGCCCAACAGACGCTGGTGAACCCCGAGACACTGGCGCTGAGCCAGTCGGAGGTTCCGGTAGTGCTGCCAATGCCGCACCACTCCCATCTTGGTGAGGATGGCCTGCCGGTAGTGCAGGCGGGGGTCCCAGTGGCTGGCGGGAAGAAGGGAGGGGCTGCGGCTGGGCAGCAGAAAGATCGGATGCCCGCCAACAGGCGTGGCCCCCAAAAGGAAAAGGTTGTGCCGCCGGCGGATACTGTCATTGCAGCAAGGGAGGAACCGCCGGTGAGGGTGACGAAGACTGCCGCCGGGAACCAGAGGGCGCCGGAGAGAAAACGTCGGCAGGCCGACTCCCCTGACGAGGAAGAGGGGGAGGACGTGGAGGTGATCGGCTCGCGCCGACAGAAGAGGGCCCGAGGAGCTCCGTCGAAGACTGTTGTGGGGGAGGGAGAAGAGCCCGTCGCCAGCGAGCTAGACTCGTTTGCCGAGTACGCACCGTTCATGACAGATGGGGAGCGGGAATTTCTCTTCCACCTATGCGAACAGCTAGGGTTCGGCGGCCTAGCGGGTATCTCACGCCCGACAGCAATTGACCAATCGCCCTTCAACCTGGCGTTTGGGCAAATATCTGCGGGACTGCACGACATGTTTGTGGCAGCGTCGAAGCAGCCCATGGTCGAGGGGGAGCTGCGGGAGGAAATTCAAGGTCTCCAGAGGGAGTTGGCGGAGGAGAAGGAGAAGCTGGTAGAGGCAGAGCGGCGCCTGGCTAAGGCAGAGTGTGACCTTACCGATGCCCGCGGTAAGCTTCGCGTGGCCATCGAGCGTGACTTGGAGAGGAATGACCGCGTCTCCAAGCTGGAGCGGGACGTTGCGTTGCTGGAGGAACGGATTGCCGCCAAGGACAAAAAACTTATTATCGTACAGCGGGAGTCCGCCGCCAGGGTGACGGAGTTGAAGCGGTTAGAAGGTGAGGTTGCTCGTCTGAGAGCTGAAGGGAATACCGCTGCGGCAGCCGCTGTCGAGGCATTCAAGCGGTCTGCGGAGTTTAAGAAGGCGATGACCGAGTCGGCGAAGGCCGGGGCCCTGGCAAACATAGATATGCTGAAGCGGAAGGGTGCCATCGACTTCGCCAAAGCGTCGCAGCCCGATGCGCCGCCAGTCAAGAGTACCCCCACGGAGAGAGACGGCGTGGCCGCTCCAGCGGGAGGTGTCGCGCGCTGGTTTCCTGGCGGCGCACACCCGTGTGGATGGCACCATCGAGACTCCAAGTCCGACAGCGCGAGGGTCCGATCAGACGAGTCGAGCGGTCGTGCCGCCGCCTGTCGAAGCAGAAGATGTCGAAGGCCACCCCTGAGGCCAGTTTGGATCGCTCCCGATTTTTCAACTTTGTTTCTTTTGTAGCCGTTGAGGCATGCCATTTTGTAATGTTTTGCTGAATAATATGAAATTTTGAGTTTGTGTTTGCCCCATGTGTTTGTACCGTTAGTATTTTGAGTTACATTTTGCTTTTGTCAATCAATGACACATTAAAGGAATTAAAATTGGTCCAAGTGCACCTCGTAGCGGACGAGGTCCGCTGACGATCGCTGGCGTTGCCAGTTGCCCTCAGTGCTAGACTTGGTAACAATGGTTTGAATAATTCCTCGTTTCATTGATAGCTGATTGATCAGCGTACAAAAGTGGGGTAGTACCCGTCGGGTAGCTTCCCTTAGCTAAATATTAAGCAAAAAATTAGCTAAGTCAAGATGCTCCTGGGTAGCGGTCTGACTATTTGTAATAATACCGAAGGTGTTCAGTATTCCAAGGGTGGGCCGATTTGACGCCATCCTTGTCCATTAAGTAGAAGGTGCCTGGGCTCACGACTTCCACAATGTTGTATGGGCCTTCCCAAGTTGGGCGGAGCTTTGTTGGTGGTGGAATGACTTCTTTCATTACCCAGTCCCCCAGTTGGAGGTTCCGGGCTTTGACTCTGGCGTTATAGAAACGCGATACCAGCCTTTTGTTTTGCAAGTTGCGCAAATGGGCCTTGAGTCTTTTTTCTTCTAGGAGGTCCCTGTCCAGGTTGATGCCGTCGCCGTTGGTGTCTGGGCAGTAGCCCTCGACCCTAGCGGTAGGCTGAGTTACTTCAATAGGTAGGACCGCCTCTGTGTCGAACATCATGCAGAAAGGAGTTTCGCCGGTGGCGGTAGTTGGAGTCGTCCGGATGGCCCATAGGACTTCTGGAAGCTTCTCCGCCCATAAACCCTTGGCGCTGTCGAGCTTCTTTTTTAGCAGCTTCTTGATTATCTTGTTTGCTGCTTCGACCTGGCCGTTGGTTTGGGGATGGGCGACAGATGCAAAACTTAACTTGGTGCCCAAGTTGGCGGTGAACGATATGAGTTCCTTGTTGTTGAACTGTGTACCGTTGTCTGTAATGATTGTGTGTGGGACACCATAGCGGCAGTAGATGTTCTTCCAGAGGAAGCGAATGACCTTGGCGGTAGTAATTGCCGTTAGTGGCTCCGCCTCTATCCATTTGCTGTTGTAGTCGATGGCTACAATGATGTACTTGAATTGGCCCTTGGCGGTTTGGAATTTTCCCATCAAATCGAGGCCCCACGTGGAGTGAACCCAAGGGCCGATGATGACTGACAGAGGTTCCGCCGGTGCATGTGGGAGATCCGCGAACTGTTGGCATTTGTGGCAAGACCTCGAAATTTTCCGGGCGTCATCACCCAGTGTGGGCCAGAAGTAGCCCTGTCGCAATGTGCGGTTGGCCAATGATCTGGCACCTGAGTGGTTTCCACATTCTCTGCCGTGGATTTCCGCCAAGACGATCTTTCCCTCCTCTGGGGTTAGGCAGCGGAGGTTGGGGTAGGTGAACCCCTGACGGTACAGCTTGCCATTCTGAATGTTGTAGCGGGTTGCTCTCCGCTTGAGCTGTCTTGCCTGGATCTTATCCTCTGGCAATGTGCCGTTGCGCTTATATGCAATGATCTCGTCCATCCAGCTGGAGTTGACTTCAATGTTGAAGATCTCCGCCAGGGTCTTTGTGATGCTTGGCTTGTCAAGGTATTCTACCCTTGTGTCCGCTGGACTCTGATGTGGCTGGGCGGTTGCCAGTCTCGCCAGTGAATCAGCCTTGGCGTTCTTTTCCCTGGGGATTTGTGTGATGTTGTGAAATTTGAACTTTTTTAGCAACGTTTTGACGTACCCCAAATATGCCGCTAACTGCTGGTCCTTGGCTTGGAAGCTGTCGTTGACCTGGTTAACGACTAGCTGGGAGTCGCTGAATATGTTGACGCTGTCAACCCCCGAGTCAATGGCGAGGAGTAGACCGGCGATGAGTGCCTCGTACTCCGCCATGTTGTTTGAAGCTTTGAAGTTGAATTTTAACGCATATTCCGCGTTCAGTCCCCCGGGTCCTGTTAAGATGATTTCGGCGCCACTGGCCTTGGCGCTGGCGGAGCCGTCCACATGCAGGTTCCAATCTGACTGTGGGGGGGCTACCTCCTCAACGGTCACCATTTCTGTTCCGGGCCTTGTCTCAACACCGGGCTCCGGCTGTCGCTCGGTTAGCTCAGCGATGAAGTCCGCCACTGCCTGGCCTTTCATGGCGGTTCTTGGCCTGTAATCTATGTCGAACTCGCTGAGCTCAATGGCCCACTTGCTGAGGCGCCCCGAGTGCTCAGGGTTCTGCATCACTTGCCGCAGCGGCTGATTGGTTAACACATGGATCGTGTGAGCCTGGAAGTATTGCCGGAGGCGTCTGGCAGCAACGATAAGTGCGAGGGCCAGTTGCTCCAAGGGAGGATATCTTGTTTCTGCTCCGTTCATGCCTCTGCCGGCGTAAAACACTGGAAGCTCATCTTGGCCTTCCCGCCGGACAATGGCGCAACTTACCGCCGATGCCGACACCGCCAGGTAGATGAATAGTGTTTCTCCTTGCACAGGAACAGAAAGGAGAGGGACTGCCGCCAGGTATTCCTTTAAGCCCTGGAACGCCGCCTGGCACTCTGGGTTCCAGTTGATGACCTTCTTGTGCGTTGTTTTGAGGAGTTTGAAGAATGGGGCGCACTTATCAGTGAGTCGAGAGATGAACCGAGAAAGGGCGGTTAACTTGCCCTGGAGGCACTGGACGTGTACCTTATATTCAGGATCTGCCAGGTCAAGGATGGCCTGGACCTTGTCTGGGTTAGCCTCGATGCCTCGCTCGCTGACGATGTAGCCCAGGAATTTGCTTGCGGTGACCGCAAAGAAACACTTCTCTGGGTTGAGGCGCATGCCGTAGGCCAAGAGAATGGTTACTATGACCTTGAGGTTTGCCACATGTCCGCTGGCCCTTACGCTCTTGACTAGCATGTCGTCCACGTAGACCTCGATGATTTTTCCCAGATGCTCAGCGAACATGGCGTTCATCAACCGCTGGTACGTTGCACCTGCGTTCTTCAGACCGAAAGGCATGACATTGTAGCAGTAGAGGCCTTTGTCGGTGGTGAAGGTGGTGCATTCCTGGTCGCTGGGGTGCATCTTGATCTGATTGTATCCGGAGAAAGCGTCCATCATGCTGAGGAGCTCATGTCCGGCAGTTGCATCGACTAGCTGATCGATACGAGGTAGCGGGAAACTATCCTTTGGGCATGCCTTGTTGAGATTTTTGAAGTCGACACACATCCGCCACTTTTTGACCATTACCAGGTTTGAGATCCACTGGGGATAGATGACTTGGCGGATGAACCCAATGTCCTGGAGTTTGGCAACCTCCTCTCTGATTGCCCGGTATTTTTCCTCATCAAAGGCCCTTCGCTTCTGCTTGATGGGGTAAAAGGAGGGTTTGATGGTCAGTTTATGAGTGATAATTTCAGGAGAGATACCTGGCATGTCCGCGTATGACCATGCAAAGACGGCGGCATTATCGCGTAGGAACTGAGTGAGTTCTGCCTCCACCTCTGGGTTTAGATGGGCGCCTATGCGGACTGTCCGCTCAGGGTGTTCGTCCGAGAGGCAGACGACCTTTAGCGACGTGTCAGGGTCGACCGGCTCCTTCCGTACATACTTCTCCTCCTCATCCCTAGGATCCTCAAAGATGTTTGGTGGCGGTGCCTCACTACCCACTGTCAGAATTTCATGGCGGCGCGTCGACCGCGCTATAGTCGTTGAGTAACAT
This sequence comes from Rosa rugosa, assembly GCF_958449725.1. NCBI lineage: Eukaryota > Viridiplantae > Streptophyta > Magnoliopsida > Rosales > Rosaceae > Rosa > Rosa rugosa. The sequence goes on from NC_084821.1 coordinate 39,289,939, forward strand.
TCTCGTGCCAGCTGTTGGCTTCCCCTGACACAGCCCGTGCCGTTAGGTGTGGGGACCTTCATGAGAAGCATGTACCCGGCAATGATGCACTTGAGCTTGTTAAGCGCTGGTCGACCAATGATGGCGTTGTACGAACTGAAGCAGTCGACAATAATGAATTCTGTATGTACCTCCGCCATGCAGGGGCTAGTGCCAATAACCAGCCGCATGTAATCTGACCCCAGCGGTTGTGTGACGTCACCGGAGAAGCTGAGCAGTGGCTCGTGATCCTGGAGTAGTTTTTTGTTCCGCTTGAGATGATCGTAGCAACCATTGAAGATGACGTTGACAGCGGACCCGCTATCTACCAAAATTCTCCCCACCGAGAATTTGCCCAGAATGGCATCGACCAAGAATGGGTCGTCATGGGGTAAATGCACTCCGCGCTCATCCTCCTCCGAAAAGGTAATAGGTTCCCAACCTGATTTTGGGAGCTTGGCGGATCTTTCGTAGCGGATGTTGCAGACATCCTTTGGGTGATTAGCGCGTGCATAGCGCTTCCTTGCCCTGTGAGACATGCTGGTGATTGGAGCACCGCCATCGATGGTGTTGATACGGCCCAAGGTCTCAACGTTGGCAATTACCGGTGGTGGTTGACGCACCTTGAACTGCTCCAACTTGCCGTCACGGTACAAGGTCTCGATGGCCGTTTTGAGAGCATTGCAGCTATTGGTATTGTGGCCGCTGTCCTCGTGGTATTTGCACCACTTGCCGGTGTTCCTGGGTTTGCCTGTTTTTGGGTATTTTGGAGGGGGTGGTGGTGGGATCTGATCCTTGCACTGATTGTAGATGTCTTCATATGAGGCAGTCAGGACCGTGAAAACTGCATACCGCTGCGAGGACTCCGCCTGCTTGTTGCGGTTATCCCCATGGGTTGGGCGGTTGCCCTTATGGTAATGCTGGTCCTTCTGCCGCTTGCTCTGGTGGTGGCCCTGTTGCCACTCCCTTTTCTTGTCAGTTGATGGTGCTGAGGGGGTCTTGCTAGCGGTTTCCTGATGACTGGCTGATGGCTGTGTTGATTTTGGTGTTAGTGGTGGCGGTGGGGTTTCTCCGTATGTGATGAATTCCGCCTGGGCGTGAATGACCGCCTCACTCATGACGTGGTCATACGTCGCATTGGGATGATTGTAGTTGAGGTGATAGAGGAACGGTCCCTTGAGCAGCCCCTTCCTGAAGGCCGCTGACGCCATCGTTTTGTCTAGGTCACGGCACTGAGATGCTGCCGCCCGCCACCTTGTGACAAAGGCCTTCAGTGATTCGTCCTCCCCCTGCTTGACGCTGAACAGTTGACTTGTGTTGTGGTCTCCGGCGGACAATAGGATGAACCGGGAGAGGAAGGCATGTGATAGTGCATGGAATGAGTTGACAGACCCCGGCGGACACTCAAAGAACCAGTTCATTGCCTCACCGTCCAACGTCTCACTGAACAAGTGACACAAGGTGGCGTCATCGAATCCTTTGTTGTTGGTGACTTTCTTGAAGGTGTCCATGTGGACAAAGGGATCGGACAATCCGCCGTAATGCGCCATCTTTGGGGTTTTTGCAGACGCTGGTCTGATAGCTTGCAGAATCTCAGCGGTGAATGGCCCAGGTCTGGAAGCGAAGAGTGGATTCTGGGTTGGCGCTGGGGCGCCCGACTCCGCCCGGATCAGCCTTTGCTCCAGTTGGTGCATCCTTTCCAATATCTGGGCGGTTGCATCGCTGGCGGTGTCAGCCCGGGTATTCCGCTGGACCTGCCTGCGCCTTGGCGCAGGCGGATGGCCCTCAGTCCTTGCCCTAGCCTCCGAACGGTTGGTATGCGGCACTGATTCCGCTTCCTGCTCAATCATTAGTTGGGGGATGGGCGGTGGTCCCATTCCCGACAACTCAGGTGGGTTCAGCGGTACCTGCATCTGTATGACTGGCCCTGGTGCCAATGTGCCAGTGCCGGGTCGACTACGTCTGGTGCTGCGTGACTGCTCGCTCACTGCTGGGCGGTCGGTAGGCTCCAGCGTCCTCTTTAGCTCTTCAAAACGTGCCAAGAGCGTAGCCACCTGTCCCTGGGCCTCAGCCTTCTCCTTACGCTCCTCCTCACGCTCTCTGTTTGCCCTATGAAGATCCGCCAGTGCTATCTCGTACATAGCGACGAGATCCTGGCCCGGCGGGCGGCTGCTGCTTGGGTTTGCCTCGCCGCCGGGGTTGGCCGGTGTTGTAAATAGTGCGCGGTTAACGCCTATCGTTGGATCGGAGGGTTGGGGGATGGTGAACTGGTCCGCCCGCTCCTCAGCGTTCCCTCCGCTACCGTTAGTCATGGTGGATGTAGTGGGATGACCTTCTGTTCAAGGATTCCCACAGACGGCGCCAATGTTAATGTCTAAAAGTTCGGCGGTAGCTGAACCTTTGTTAACGCTGATCCGGCGGGCGGATCGATACTTGTGACGTTCTCAAAGTCTCCGCTACCTGTCAAGTAAAATACAAAGGGCGTCAGAGGGAGACCGCGTTGGGCGGTCTTCAACTCTCCGATGCCTAAGTTAGTCAATGTATTTATGTTGACAAAGTAACAGTAGGTAAGTATTGAATGCGTAATTAATGAGGAGAGAGGAGAGAACCTTTTATAGGTGAGTAAGAGGTTGATCTTCTCTTTGTTTTCGATGTGGGACTGATGTGCTTCAGTCCCCAGCTCTGGGAGCTTCTGATGCTACCTTGGCGCGACGCGTGGCGGCGCGTTGGCGGTGATCTGGGGGTGATCCGCCGCCGAGGTTGTAGCCCGCCTGGCGGTGTGTTTGCATGTCATTCCCTTGGTTGGAATTAGTACCTTTGGCGGTCGAACGAGCGTGGCCCATTATAGCTAATTATGCTTGCAAATGTACATGTATGTACACTATCCATCTTAGCATCTACTCCCCTAATGGTGAGACAGAATTGTTGCTCATATTGTGCAATTTTTCCTAGTATTGTGCTGACTTGAATAACTTAACAAATCCGGCATATAGGATCACCTGTTTATATAATTGGATGAATAGGACTTTCAGTACTAAAAATTTAGATCTAAAATTTGGATGAATAGTACTCTCAGTAGATCTAAAATTTTAGATCATGAGCTATTTTAGACCACAACATTGGAGATGACTGTTTACATTATATGGTAATTGCACAATTTTTTTGTGGTTGTTTCTTGTACCTAGAGTTCATTATTTCAAGTACTTTCACAATGCTATAATTTTATCTGTTTTTTTTTTTTTTCGTTTTTATGATTTGCTTGCACTTGGCAGTTGTGAACTTGACACTAATAGATCTTCCTGGACTCACAAAGGTAGTTGTAGGTGAGTTACATTCCTTAAGACCTTTGCAAACGCTATCATTGTCAAGCTCTTTGGGCACCTTACAGGAATTAAACTGACGTTGTGTTAATTTGGTGGTCTTGTAGAGGGTCAGGCAGAGAGCATAGTGCAGGACATTGAGAACATGGTTAGGGGCTTCATTGAGAAGGTAATTTAAGCAAACGGTTGAGAATATCTACAAGAAACTAGGTTATGAGATTTCATAATAATGAATGATGTTGATTAGATTCCTATGTGATTTTGTGCGAGTTTGGTATGATAAATATGCTAATGGGAAAGATGGAGATAAAAAGAAGTTAGACCAAAAGTTAAAATGAACTATAGAGTAAAAATGTACAGGTGATAGATTTTTACAGTAAAAATGTACAAAGTAATATAAGCAGCTGCCTGGCTTGTCACTTATCTACGTGTTAAGGCAACTGACAGGTGATAGATTTTTGCTATATGGCTTCTCTTGCAGCCCAACTGTATCATTCTGGCTATTTCCCCTGCCAACCAAGATCTTGCTACGTCTGATGCAATTAAGATCTGTCGTGAAGTAGATCCCAAAGGTAAGATTATGAACAATGTTCTTATAGACAATATGCTAGATTTTCAGATATGTGGTACCTAAAAGAATATGGTGGGTGGGGTAATATACCTCCTCAAATTAACAGATTACAAAAACAAGATAATAGGGAGCAGTTAAGGAATCTAAAAAGTTGTAAATTGGAAGGTAAAAACTATCGAGGAAGTAAAAGGTTATCTTCAGCGGTGAGGTGAAAGCAAGCTAAACACTACAGAGTTGGAAAATGTTATTCAGTGTGCAAGGTTTCTCATTTGCTCTACCTTTATTATGGAGCACTATGAAACTATTAAGTATACAGATATTAGGATAGATTTTGTTTACTTTTGCTTTTTCATTACTTATTTAATTATTGGAAACAAGCAAAATAGCAAATATAGAATGCCTAGTTCTCAAATAAACTTAATCTGTAAAATCTATTAGTGACTTGTGGACTGGGTTAAGAAATTTCTTAAGCAGTAAGAAACTGCACATGGACTGGTAAGGACTAAGGAAGTTTTGGTGTCATATATTGCTACCTAGCAGAAGTAATCAGAAGTAAAAAGCTAGTGTTATTTGCATAAAGAAGTATTAAGTGAAACGATGAAAGGTGATTACTACTGTAATCTTAGTTTTGGCGGTTCTCATTTTTATTGGTTTTATACATATTTCCCACTACATCACATTTGTCCTTGACCTTGGTAAAAAGAAAAGTCAGAGTGAGTTCTAATCTTATAACTTGTGCACATAACGAGAATTTGGGCAGCAAAGCAGGGCATTGCACAGGATACAGTTTCATTTTATGTCACAAAACTAGAAGGATGTTACACGCTTTTGTTCAAATAATAGTGTGTATGTTATTTGAGAGTCGCAAGCTGCTCTTATTAGGACAAGTCTTCCATTTGTGCACATTGACTTTAAGTTGTTTGTATACCCAAATGATCAGGTGAGAGGACATTTGGAGTTCTCACAAAGATTGATCTTATGGACCAAGGTACAAATGCAGTCGATGTAAGTTTGCTTTGGTGATTTTCTTCTAGCTTAATTTTCATTTCCAGAAAGAATTGCGATTTTGAATGCAATTTCATAGCCATAAGGAGAGGGGGGAAGAGAAATACTGGTTGCTTTTAAAGGATGTGGAATTAATTAATTTAATGACTTGGGTGGCACTTTTTTGTTCATTTTGAGAGTGTTGTACAGGTATTCTGTTATGAGTCAATTATATTATAGGTATTATTGGATTATGATTTATGAATGATGTTTGTTTTTTCCTCGCTTTTTGAAGTTTTCAATTCTCGGTTTGATTTCACTGTTGCTTGACTTGTTAGATAGGTCAAAGTTGTTGGTAGCTTTACACCCTTCACCCTTGGTATTAGCTTAATTAATTATTGCATTCAATGGATCTTAGGTCTTGTGATGTGCATTGCTTGCAAATGAAACAGTTTAGTTTCTTTGGATGACTTGAAACCTAAGTAAATTTTAATTGTCAACTGCGAGCTGCTTTTGGGATGACATTGCAGTTAAACACTGAATCTCTTTTGGCTATCATCTGTTCTACTCGATATTCTCCTTACAATATCATTTTGGCTGCCATCTTTGGAGTTTCTCATTTTTAATCAATCTCTTTACCTTTACTTTCTAGATTTTGGAAGGAAGATCATATAGACTTCAGTTCCCTTGGATTGGTGTTGTGAATCGCTCCCAAGCTGATATAAACAAGAGTGTTGATATGATTGCTGCTAGGCGCAGGGAGCGTGGATATTTTGCTAATAGCCCCGAGTACAAGCATCTTGCGAGCAAGATGGGGTCTGAGCATTTAGGAAGGTATATGCATTATAGTTGATATAAACTTTAGTTTAATTATAAATAGCGCGTTTACCCGATGATTATGACTTACATTATGAAATACATTCCTAGTGGGCAGCAAAGACTCGGAAAGGATACACCCAACAGCAACTTGACGAGGTGCGCATTGAGGTGGTTGACTATTTGCAAACTTTGCTATAGATGCTGACTAGCAAAGTGATTTTGAGTAAGGCTAGCTAGATTTTTCGTGAACCATTTTGGAGTAGTACGTTGTACTGTTGCAGCAACTGTGAACAAAACTACATGTACACTTATTGCAATGGTATGTTTTAGGCTAGCCTTGAAGTAGGTTGGGGTCTTTTTGCCTATTTTTTGAACTATTAACATATTTGATGTTGGATACAAATTAATGCAATGCCCCATATTCAAATTATTTGGGATTTCATGTTGTCAAATGTGGATTAGATCGATTTTGTAGCAGCAATTACAAAGTTAATTAGTGGACATCATGCTCATGTAAAAGACATGATGTATATACGTCTATTTCAAATCAGTATTACACTTCAAAAACGATGTCATTAAAGAGATGATACATCAGATTGGAAACAAAAATCGATGCATCTTTCTTCAGTGCACATCGAATTATTAAGTAAGAAACGATGTAAAACAACTCAATAGACATCGACTTAATAAGTAATAAACGATGTAAAACAATCCAATGGACATCGATTTATTAAATGAAAAACGATGTCTAGTATAAGTATGAACATCGATGCCAACCTCAAAAACTGATGTTTAATAGAAAAATGGACATCGCTTCATAAAAGGAAACGATGTTTAATAGATTAATGAACATCAGTCGCGTAATACAAAAGAATGTAGATTCAATCTTAAATAGTGTGATATATGGCAAGTACTCGTAAAACTTATAAACAGCAGGCAAACTTCAAAAACACCGATGTGTAAGAGAATATAACACATCGTTTCTAGAATGAGTAACGATGTTAAAATGAATACTAGTGCTGTTGGACCTATATTTCGTTAAGCATTAAATGCATAAATATGAAGGTTTAACAATATCTAAAAACACCAATTTGTGATCATAATAGCAGTTTAACATCGATTCTGGAACATAATCCGACGTTTATTATTATATGGGACATCGGTTTTTAACCGATGTATATGTTTTGGCGATCTTTTACATCACCCACTAACACATGTGTACAAATTTTTTTTTACATCGGTTTCTGGCCGATGTATATGAGAAAAATTCTAGTAGTGAGTCTTACTTCTCTAACTTTGCAGGTTGTAGCTCTTGTCAAAATGACATTCGAAATGAAAGTGACTTAGGTTATTGTCTGGGTTCAATTTTTTGTTTCCCTTTTAAAACTCTATCTCTCATGTCCAATTTTGTTTTTCTAATTGTTTCTTCATGTGGAAGATATGCAACATGTGTATTACCAATAAGTGCCTTCTTTGCTTCAAGTCTTTGGTAAGTGCTGAAATGTAGTAATAATTGGACTTTGGTTTGGGTAATATTATCTATAAGGAACATGAATACGTATCATGCATCTAATCTTCTCTGATCTCAAGTTTGAAAAAACTGCTTGCTTGCCTATTTCTGTGGCCTTCGAGCAGTGAGGAATCACATTCTGAAGCTGGAACAAGACATTGAGTTGCTTAAAGCAGAGGCTGAAAGAAAAGTTGAATTTAGTTCTGATGCTATTGAAGAAACTCCAGAAGATATTGAGTGTGTAGAGTCTGGGAGCTCCTCAAACTTCAAGCTCCTCAGACTCCAATGAGGCCATGAGAGTAGCAAAGCTAGACAATGAAGTAAATTTCTGGATGTATTTTGCTAGGAGAGTACTATTAGACGTACTCCTTTTTCGTGGATAAAAGATTAGCTTTGCACAATCTATTTTGATGCATGATGTAGATTATAACAATTTCTTCTATATATTGATTAGTTACTGTTAATTTGGTCATTTTTATTCCACTTCTAGCATATATAATGCATTGAATCATTCTTTTAGTACAACAATAACCACACAAAATTGTCATATGTACACAATATTTACAATAGCCTCAAAATAAAAACTGTCGTCTGAATGCAAAACATATCACGGATGCTATGAAAAAAATGTTGTGTGAACAAAAGTCACACAACGGCTATAAAATAAAACGACTTCTTAATTGCAATCATACAACGGATGCTCAAGTTGCCCGTTGTTTGAGTAAAGTGCACACAACAGTTAATGTTGTCGAGAGCCTGTCAGCATGCTGCCGACATAGATGTCAAGTTTTTTAGACGACAGTTCTCTAAATCGGCCTTCATCAGACATCACCGAGATATACGACAGTCAGCCTCCATATCAGATGATAGTTTTTAGTCGTCGTTTGATTCAATTTTTGTACTAGTGAACTCTAAACAAAGAAAAGCCTGACTCAACTTCAAGACTTCCTTTGCTAAGCGATGTGCAACCATGTTGCAGTTTCGTTTCACAAAACGCCAACTACAAAAATTAAGAAACTTAATTAATAATTTAACTTCATCAAAAACATGACCTTCCAAACTCAAATCATCACACACATCATCCAAAGAATTGATGATTTTTAATGAGGACGGCCAAATTGGGCTTTATAAGTTTATAGCCTTTTTCCATTATTTTCAGACTCCAGCAAGCAAAAGCAATAAGGCTATGGGCGTGTCCAAAAGAGGAGAGGAGGGCTGAATGTAGCTCTAAGAGCAAGTTCACCCGTTGGGTCACCAGGTCACTATTCACTGCTTTTTAGTGTTAATTTCACCCTCTGGGTCACGAGCACAGTGTATTTCGTGCCCTGGGTCACCCTGTACAGTGTTCTGGGTCACCATGGTGACCTGCACAGTATATTTCGTGCCCTGGGTCACGGGCACAGTGTACTTCGTGACCCAGAGAATGAAAATATACACTAAAAAGCAGTGACCCAATGGGTGAACTTGCTCTAAGAGTGACCCTTGGGCTCTGATGGGACCCACCACCAAAACCCAACACATTAGTTTTGGGCTGTTGACGCATGTATGCATTGATTGATTTGAAAAAAAAAAAAATCAATGGTTCATGTTAAGTCACGGTTAGAATCCATTGGTGGATAATTGATCCTATCAATTAATGAAGAGCAACGGCTAGCTACCCTGTTGTTATATTTTTTTTCATGTTATTAATTTATAAAATAAAATGGCGAGATTTTAGTAAAGTTTTTGTAGAATAAAAAAAAACTTTTATTAATTAACATTTAAAGCAAACAATAAAATGAAAGAGATCCTTTCAAAAAAAAAATGAAAGAGATCGAATTTAAAAAGTCACACATTAATAATAACAACTAAGACTTGGCCGAAGAAGCTCATGTGTGACTTGTACCTTTGGAATTGGATGCTATATGGCCAAGAAGGTCAGTGTATGTAGTGAGACTCAGTGTATGTGGGTAAGAAAGAAAGAAAAAAAAAAACAACAAGGTAATTATGTTGCTGACTTCTTGGCTAATTATGATAATAGTGTTGTTGACCGCTTCTACGCTCTGATGGGATTTGCTGATGCATGGTATCTCTCTGACCCTCACAAAGGTCGTTCTCAAACTGGTTATGTCTTTATCATGGGAAGCACTGCGATATCTTGGAGGTCTACAAAGCAGACCCTTGTCGCTACTTCTTCGAATCATGCAGAGATTATTGCTCTTCATGAAGCAGTTCATGAATACATATGGTTGAGGTCCATAGTTGCACATATTTGAAGAACTTGTGGTTTGAAGTCTACCACATATGAACCTACATGCATTTATGAGGATAATGAAGCAAGTTTTCATCAAGGGTGACAACACCAAGCATATATCGCCTAAATTCTTTTACAATCAGCAACAACAAACACTTCTAAAGATTGATGTGAATCAAATCCTATCAGAGGATAATGTAGCGGACTTATTTACTAAATCGTTACCTAAATCCACTTTCGAGAAACATGTGAAGAGTATCAGAATGAGAAAATTATCTGAACTCCCACAATTGTAGCAATTAGGGGGAGATCTTGACATTAGGGGTAGGTATGATGTCTACATGTTTGATATCGAATTCGATCAACTAGGTCAAACTTAATTACTCTTATAAACCTATATTTATATATCATAGACTCCAAAGAGCAACCACTATCAATTAAAAGAAAATGGGAAAATTGACCATTGGATGAGATTATTATAATAAATTATGTGTGGTAAATTTTTTTGCCAATTTCACCATTTTTCAAATCCGATCGAATTGGTCAACCGTAGTCATAATATGTAGAATATATATACACATATTCTATATAGAGCTATGAGAACTTCCACATATATATATATAGACACACACACACACACACACACATATATATATATATATATATATATATATATATATATATATATATATATATATACAGGGCCCTTCTAGTAAGGGATCTCTTTTTTTGGTCTTTTCTAGGGATAGGGCATTAGACCAATTTTTCGATCATAATTTTGCATCTCAACCGTTCAGTTTTTAGGTCTTAATGTGTAGATCACTTCTGCAAATTTTCAGCCAAATTGATTATCGTTAAGGCATTCAAAATGGCGATTTAAGATTATAAGTATGAACGGTTCAAGTTTGACAAATTTGGTTCGTCCATTGATTTAATCTAGTTTGATACCTTAACTGACAAGACCCACCTCGAATCCCACCCTGGAATCCGAAGTGGCCCTGCGGGACCCACCTTTAAAGGAGATTTAGCAAAAATTTCGGCATAACCTCCCTTAAAAATGGATAACCCAAAACCCTGCGGAAAACAAAATTCACTTCTAATAGTCCAACCACAACTCTTGGAGCCGCCTTGCTCCCAAATTCAACAAATCCCATCACAAGCTAACAACGTCAAACATATTATCCAAAAGGGGTACAAGTTACTACAATCACCAAAGTTAGGTCATAGACCTCAAATATAATTCATACAAGTTTGGGTCATATACCCCTTAGTAATCAGAGCATTCTAGGAATAAAGTTTAACATAGAGTACCGTAGGCTAAATAAATAACCTACAAAATATGATGACGGAAGCGGATGCGGTCACTATGGCTCACTCCTGAACGCCGAGCAGCAACACTGAAAACTGGGCATTTGAAACCAAAGGGCCCAGGGGAAAAGTATATAAAAACGTTAGCGTGAGTGGACAAAAATAAACAAATTTTAAACAAAATGGATTTTTATACTTTCCCACAATTATTTCATTAAAAACTTTCGATGCATGCAATAATTATGAAAACAAACCACGAGAAGTTCCTCTCAAGAAATGGGGCTAGTCATAAATAACCACGAAGAAGAATATAAATTCCGATGCTCGAGAAATAGGACCAGCCCCGCTGGTTAAACAGAAATCGGACTAGACCCCGCTAGTCAAGAACAACAATAAACGGATACGGGGAAGAGAATTCACCATACAGGAATGGAGCCTCTCAGGCTCTACCTACCCTCGACTGCCACTCACACATAGATTGTGCGAGGAGGAGAACTAATAACCTCGACTGCCACCCACGTGAGGAGGAGAATAAACTACCTCAACTGCCACTCACAAACACAAAGTAAGTGAGGAGGAGACCTAATCGAATGACCCGAGTATGGTGAGGAAAAACAATCGAAAACCAGTAAATCAGTAAGGCTTCCCCAACCTCGCAACAAAACACGAGTATGAATCCCATCCATACTCGGAAAATCTCAAGAAAATATATACTCCAATGACGTGGCCCCGCACGCCAAAATATTTAGAATTCATAAACCATTAGGCGAGAAATAATCGATAAAATAATTCAATCGAAAATCCCATTTTCGAAAAATATTCCAAAAAATCTCAATATCGACGAATAAAATATATTAATAAATTCCGGAAATCACCTCGGAAAGTAATTCGTCGAAAATCACTTAAATCATGATTTCAAATAAAAGCCATATATCGGAGATACTTATCAAAGGCTCAAAATCCATTCCCGAATCATAATTGAAAATAACTCATAATTAATCTTCAAAAATTTAATCGTATTCCCGAAAACAAGTAAATCAAACTCCGAGCATAATAAATTCGTATCCGAAATTTATATGGAAAAACAATCTCAAAATTATAATCCAAGACAAAATATTATGCTCGATAATAAAATGATAAATAAATTATTATTTCATGAAAATAAATGCATGCATCATTCTTAAAAATAAAAGTCCACTCACAGTATGCGGTCAATCCTGACGTCGCTCATGATTTTCCTCGTATGGAGACTCCTCTCGTCCTGTACGAATAGCATTCATAAATATATATATATATTTCACAGGACGGAAATTAACTTTACGATACTTAGAAATGGAAATTCAAACCATCCCCCTTCCAAAAATCCAACTCCTCAACTCTCCACAATATCCATCCTTAATACTCCAACATTAATCATTCATTGATGTAAGATCTAAAGTGAATTCGAAAGAAATTCGGCGATCGAATTCACGTAAATCAATAATAAACCATTTCTACTCAATTCGTAATTCCTCCGATTTCCACCAAACTTCATGTATCAAATTCTACAATCAACATAGGATTTATGGAACTAAAACTATAATTAAAACGCTGCTCTACGCGCCACCACGCGCCACCTACAGTGGCGGCGCGTGGGGTCCACGCGCCGGCGACCACTACCTCCGATGACCACCAAATTCCGGCAATAGCATCTACACAACAAGCCCAATCAACTTCCCAACTACAACATTAACCAATTTTACCTCGAAGTGGTCGAATCAAGCCGGTGAAGGAAAGCCCCGAAGCTTCAAGAACCCTAGAAATGCAAATCGTTAATTCGACCTCTACAATGCAAATTGGAATGAAATACTTTAGGGGAAATGATCTCCATCAAAAACCGAACCTTCGACGTTAACTTGGTGGCCGGAGGTGGCCGGAAATCGGCGAAACCCCAAACTGCAGCCGGAGCGAACTTTGCTTCGATCTGGAATTTCTCGGCCAAATCTCCAAAATCCCAGGTCACTAGGGTCTAGAGAGGGAAGAGGCGCTCCTGTGGTGGCCGGCTGCACGCCGGTTGGTGGCCGGAAAGTGTGGAATCGAAGGGAGGAAGAGAAAACCCGAAGGGAAGGGAGAAGAGTCGGGGGACAGGAGAGAGAAAAAGGGGTGGGTTTCCGGTTTTGGAAACCTACCCGGGTAACTTTCCATATATATTAAATTTTTACCATGAACAGTAATTTTCGTAATTCACTCATAATTTTTGCATACGAACTCCAATTTTTACGTACCACATATGCCCGCGCTCGGTTTAACGTCCTCTACAACTTTCATGAAGGAAATTTTCTCAAATTGTTAACCCATAAAAAGTCAACTTCTAGCCACCCCCCTAAAAGATAAAACTATAACCACGAATGGTAAAACATAAAGTGATTCGTGCAACTCAGTAAAAGGGGTAAATCGGGTGTGGGGTGTAACAATTCACCCCCCCTTAAAAAAATTTCGCCCTCGAAATTTACATACCTGTCAGAACAGATGGGGGTACTGTCGTCTCATTAAATCTTCCGGTTCCCAAGTGGCTTCTTCCACCAAATGATTACTCCACAATACCCTAACTAAAGGTATCGTCTTGTTTCTCAGGACCTGCTCTCTTCTATCGAGTATCTGGATCAATTTCTTCTCATAAGTTAGATCCTCATTCAATCGAATAGGCTGTTCTTCTAAGACATGAGAAGGGTCAACAATATACTTGCGGAGCAGGGACACGTGGAAGACATCATGAATCTTTGATAACCTTGGAGGTAGTATTAACTTATAAGCAACTGGGCTAACTCGCTCTTTTATCTGAAAAGGTCCAATATATCGAGGACTGAGCTTCCCCCGCTTCCAAATCTTACAACGCCCTTCCAAGGGGACAATTTCAAGAATACCCAATCACCTTTTTGAAATTCCAAATCTTTCCTGCGGTTATCCGCATACCTCTTTTGCCTACTTTGAGCTGTCCTGAGTTTCTCTTTGATCAACTTAACTTTTTCGGTGGTAATCCGCACAATCTCTGGGCCTATGAGCTTCCTTTCTCCCACTTCATTCCAACACAAGGGAGTACGGCACTGTCTTCCATAGAGAGCTTCGTAAGGAGCCATGTCAATACTGGAATGATAACTATCATTGTAAGCGAACTCAATCAATGCCAAATGGCTATCCCAACTTCCTTTGAATTGCATAACACAGGATCTCAACATGTCCTCCAAAGTTTGGATAGTTCTCTCTGATTGTCCATCAGTCTGTGGATGAAATGCGGTGCTAAAACTCAATCCGGTACCCAAGGCCTCATGTAGACTCTTCCAAAATTTCTAGTTTAATATCACGAAGATTAGGTACACATATTCTATTTCCAAACATTAAGGCTCCATCTCTTTCTGAGAATAAAGTCCGCTCTAGTGCCATTACTCACTGCTTCTTTTAATTGTCTTAGATATTCATCTTCATCTTGTGCCTCCCGCACTTTATCAATGAGATTCGGCTTCACATGGAAGCTAGCTATCAATGCTCCACACCCATTCTCAATCTTCAAATTAACTCCTGTAGATCGCAATTCATAAAGTAAAGGAACTCGAACTGCCTTCAAATGGGCTAAAGAGCTAGAGGGCTTTCGGCTAAGTGCATCAGCTACCACATTGGCCCTTCCTGGATGATTTAGTGAGGGGGGCTGCAAGTCTAGAGAAATCCTGCACGAACCGTCGATAATAACCGGCCAAACCCAAGAAACTACGAATTTCCGTCACGGTGGTGGGTCTTCCCCAATTCAAAACCGCTTCTACCTTTTGAGGATCCACACTAATACCTTCAGCTGACACCACATACGGTACCTCCACCTCCTCCTCATAGAACTCCTCCGCAGGAGGGACCCTGCCTCTACCCCTAACTCTGCCCCCTCCTCAGGGCCTACCTCTGCCTCTAGCTCTGCCCCTTAGGGGATCCATCACCTAAAGAGCATAGAACGTTTGGTTAATACATGTATAAAACTTAAACGCAAGTATAAGTCAAATACAAAGGACGTATTAACCAAGACACTAATACGAGAAGAACACACATCCGCAACCAAAATCTTCCAAGTCTAACAAGAGTTTCAATCTAGAGGTTCCCATTCCTCGAAAGACTAAAACTCAAAAGAAGCTACACAAAGCTCCTACGCTTCACCTACAAAGCCAACCTATGCTCTGACGACTTAACGTTCTAGACAGCACCTAAGACTCCCACATACCCAATGACTATATCAATACCGAAGAGTATATGATGGGGATCCGCTGCATACGGGCCATCACTCGAGTAGTACTGATTGTCACCAAATATGTACCTTACGCTTTGATACCGAACTGTCACGCCCCGAATTTGGAATAAAGGAATTCAAATCCGAAACGCGATAAATTAACAATCCAAAAAGAACACTCAGAAAATTCTTCATTTAAATTAAGCAACTAAACAAACCGAGTTCACAATGTCAATACTGACTCGTTCTTTAGAATCAAATATTACAATATAAAGAGTTTACAAATTAAACTAAACAACATTTCAATAAGTAAACACACCTGTTTGGACCCAAAATGAACATTTTGGCCTGACAAGGCACGTCTTGGAGAAATTGAGCCAATGTCAGTGGCTCAAGCTATATATTGTCGAGAAGTTTGAAATATATATTTAGAGGCTAAATAAAGCCTACTATGGAAGCATGGAAGCATGAAAGGTCAACTTTAGCACATTTTCCTACTTCGGCTAGGAGAAACCGAGCTAAACAAGGAAAGAGGGGCGGCAGACTAATCAAATGAAATCTAAATGAGCTAAAACTTTCCAGATTAATTCTAGAAAGCCCAAGGATCATTTCTTATGCAGAGTCCCAGAGCTAGTTTTGAGTGGAAGGCCTTCAAACAATCAGTCCAATTTTCTACAGAAGCAAAACTGGAAAACTGGCCCTGTAAGAGGTCCAGCAGCATTTCCAGCCCAACCGCATGGAATAAAGCTCTGAAAATTTGTCAGGATGATCTACACTCATAGTGGAACATTTTTTATGAAGAAGTCGAAGGCTCATTCTGAAGGCTTGTTGGAGAAATAATTGAAGGAATAAAGGGGCAGAAACTGACATAAAACCAGCTCAATATTCACATGTTCATGTTTCCTACCCACATGAAGAAAGCTAGATGCTTTTCTTTTTTTCCTTGGATATATTTTTCTACTACAATCTCTTTAATAGATCATCATCACTTCCATGTTTTTGTACCTTCATGCCTTGCTTTCATTTCATCATTTCTCTATCTTTTCCATATTTTACAAATCACTTTCATACTCCACTTTCATTATTTTTCTTCCACTCATCATTTCACTCTTCTTTTTCTTCCCTATATAAACACCTTCTCCTCTCATTCTAAGACACTCATTCACATACAACAACAACATCTCTAAGATGATCTAAGTTCTCTCTAGAGCAAACCTCTCTAAGAGCAACTCCTCTCCTTCTCTTTCTCTTACCGGTGATCACACTCCTAGTCCTAGTCTTCTCAGAAGCCGACTTTCAGTGCCACCAAACCCTCTGTCAACGTACTTCGGTCCTAGTCTCCTCGAGAGCCGATTGTAGTACCACGACCAAACACCGACACCAAGAGACACACACATTCACATTCAACAACAACATCTCTAAGATGATCTAAGTTCTCTCTAGAGCAAACCTCTCTAAGAGCAACTCCTCTCCTTCTCTTTCTCTTACCGGTGATCACACTCCTAGTCCTAGTCTTCTCAGAAGCCGACTTTCAGTGCCACCAAACCCTCTGTCAACGTACTTCGGTCCTAGTCTCCTTGGGAGCCGACGGTAGTGCCGCGACCACAACGGTTACAGAACCAGCCAAGCAAGGGTAACGCCCTAGCAACCCAGCCAAGCTAAAGTCACGCTTTAGCAAGATCTCAATACTTCCCGGTGATTTCGCTCTACTCAATCTGCAATATTGAGTATCGATTGTGATTTTCAAGAAGCTCAGCAAAAGTCCTCGCCACGAGGCACAAAGAATCCCACGACGAGGTTGGTGCTCTCCTCGTCCACAATTGCTTGAAAGAAGTCAGGTCAAGGGACACCCCCGACGACCGCACCCCGAACGGTGCTGGCACGCCCGCGCAGAAAAGAGACTGTTGACCAGCTGCAACAAAATTGGAGCCAAACAACACCCACCACTTTCAATACACAGCGGAAAACTAAAACCAATACACTTCTATGTCCACGCTACAAAATGTACACCTCAGCTTCGACGACAAACACTCAATATTCTAACCTGCACAATAAACCCTACATCATGGAATAGTAGTGCACCGAGTTGAAACAACAAACCCGGTAAGCTTTTGCAAGCTCGTATGAGTAAACCTAAATAACCACAAAACACCATTCTGCCCAAGGACAACAAATCCACACAATGATTAATTCTAAGATCAAAATCCTTTTCTTTTTAAGGAACACACTTGTCACAACGGTGACAATTCAAATTATACTAAATGAAAACCGATAATCCCTGCATAGAATTTTAGTTCAGGAAATCACCAAAAGTATACAAACCAAAACCATAGTAATCCCTGCGTATAGTTTAGTTCAAGAGATTACATTTAAAATCAATAATCTCCTATTAATCATTTTTCAACCCAAAATCAAATTAAAGAGATCAACGTCACCTCCCCAATTCATTCAAATAGAGTCCCACATGGACTACAAAAGAAAGGACACCGAACTCTCTTTTAAACAAATAAACTCATGGGCATACGATAACTCAAAATTATCCCCCAAGATGTATATTGTACTCAAATACTTTCCTCAAGCAAAACACACTTTTACACAATAATCAACACATCATGATAATTGTATGCTCGTAAGAGAAATGCTCGAAATAACAATTCAATCAACTCTCAATCATTACTTCACCATTGTCACACTATCCAATATATATATATTCCACGTAAATATATATATACATAGTCATTCACCCAGGAATGACTACTAATACCAACTATAGTTCATGTATATTAAAACCAAGAAATTCATTTTATACTTAAATTCATTTTTTTACCTGTGAGTCGTCGCCCTATGAACCATAGTCGATCGAGTTCATATTATTTCAAACAAATCTTTATTTTCAAAAACGATTTACAATTATCAATCAATTCCAACAATTAAATAACTCGGTTAGTAAATGAACCACGTGAGATTTACTCACCTCCAAATCCTGCTACGTCTTCTCTAACAGCCAAGATAAATTACCGGACGTACTGTCAATCACCTAAAGCAAGTACAACCTCGATTCAGCAAACGAATTAACAAAAACCTTTTAATTCCGAAACTCCCGAAACACACTACAAATCCGAAAGTGACGCCAATCGAGGGGAAACTTTATCCAAGACAAGCCGAGGTCTCCGGAATACTTATAGAATCAATATATCAAAACTACAAGTCAATCGGACGGCAGAATCCTCACGGATCGAAAACCGAACGAACTGAAAACCCTAAAAATCATAACTTGCTCATACGATTCCAAAAATTAAGTGTTGTATATCGAAATGATCGTATCGACGTGTAGATTAAAAACAGGAACAGAAACTGTTCCTAGGGTGGCCGGAAGTGGCCGGAAACCACCACCACAGTGGCGCCGCCGCCGCCGGCCTAAAGTCAAAATTTGACTAAACTTCCAATTACAACTTTCATAACTGCTCCAAAGTCAAATTATAAGCCAAATTGTCGAATTTTACCTCGATAGCTTTGAAACCCGAAGAACCCTAGTTTCCCGATCTTCAAAATTCGAGCTCCAAAGGTTGAATCGTTGCAAGCTACCTTGGGAAAATCCTTCCTCAGCCTCTGGGCAAAAAAACCCCTCAAGAAATTCCACTAAGATGGCCGGAATCGTCAACTCCGACCAAGGCGATTTGCAGCGCCACCACCAAACTTCCCGGAGTTGCTGCGTCGTGCACGGGCTGACCCACGACATGAAACTTCACAGAGTTTTAGATGGAAGTGAGGCGAAGAGATAGGGACACGAATCACGGCCTATGGTGGCCGAACGGCGGAGAAATCAGCAGGCGAAAGTGGCTGGGCGAAACCCAGGTCAGGACCGAAGAGAGAGAAAAGTTTCCCTTTTTGGAAACTTTCCAATTTTATGATATTTTCGGATTTTTTTCCTATTTAATCAAAATAGAAATTTTTTTCAAAATCGATAACTTCTTCATACGAATTCCGATTTTCGCGTTCTGCATATGCATGAACTCGTATCGACGCGCTCTACGACTTTCGTGAAGGAAGTTTTCACTGAATCCTAACGTATAAAAAGTCAACCCTCGAATCGAAGTATTCCAAGCGAATAATTGCTCGAAATAATTTCTGCTCGAACCACGAAATCGTACCAACGGACACTTTATTAATTCTCGAAAACCATCAGAAATTAATAAAGAATTTCTGGGGTATTACCTAAACACACACACTGACACACGCATATATATATATATATATATATATATATATATATATATATATATTATAAATGTTTCAGCTGTCTTGGAAGGGGTTCGATCCAGCTAAATCACGGGATGATCTGGTCTGCCACTATCATTATCGGTCTCGCCTATCTGTAAAACAAACAAAGGTCAGAGGGAAGACCGGGTGTGCCGGCCTTCAACTCTCCGTTGCCTAAGTCAGTATCGTTATAAGATAGTGATAATGGATAGCGATAGTAAACAGTTATCTCTTTGGATTGTTGGAGATGACCTTAATGTAGCAGATATGTGGGAGCTTGGTTCCGTTTCTTTCGGTGTGGGATGATCGGGGTTCCCGATATCGCCCCGAGGGGTATCGAGACCCTTGGCTGGGAGCTTTCCTTGTGTATTGGCAATATAGAACATTTGGTATTTAACAGTTTGGTACTTTTTCAATTTCTATATTATTACAGCTAATTTCTAATACGAGGGAATAACAGAAAAGATCTAGCATAGCCTTGTAAGGGTCACGGTCAACCTTAGTAGTTTCCTTGTAGTCCTAAAGAAAGCGTATACCTAATCACACTTAGGTTTATTCTTGCCAGTTACAAGAAGCATTAATTGTATTTCCTCCTCGACTACAATTGTTTGACACATTTAGAATGTAACACAATCCATTCCAAAGTCCTTACAAAAGCATCATTTGTGCTCCGAAGTTGACACGCCAACGCACATCAGCGTTACATTTGTTATTTCAAACGCTCTTAATTTTATACTCAAAGGTGACAAATTTTTTAGCAGACAACACCAATTTTGTAAAAATATGCAAATACTAGCATGATATTAAGGGCACTTCTGTAAAATTCACATAACTAGTTACGATTTCTCGTGTTACCTGTACAATATCGAGTTAAAGGCACACTAAGAGCCTTATAACTAAGACGCGGAACCATGTTATGGCCTGCCTAGGCTGCATCTCAATTCAAAACTCTGGTAAAAAGTTACAAAATATAGGGTTAATATAGTAAGGGCTCACCTAGAAAAAGAAAAATGTTTTACTATCCCTATGGATTGTTTGATTAAAAAAAAAAATTCTTCTTATGCAGTCCCTATTTTGTTTTTTCATTTTTCTACATCAATCCATTTTATTCTCAGTCCTTCAAAGGCTGAAATATCAATTACTCATCAATTTTCTTTGACAACAGATTCGTCAATAGCACGATCTTTATTTTCTCTCCGTGCAGGTGTTTAGAGTTTCAAAATTTTGAAGGTTTAAGTGAATTATGTATTCAACTAGAGGTTAGTTAGTTGGGATTGTATGAACTGATCCATTCTGATGGCGGCAATTAACCACAACAGTAGAGAATTTCAAATTGGGAGACTAATTCTTCAACCGGAAGTCAGCTAAAAAAATTGCTCCGACAATATTTTCTTTGCATACATGTTTACCGCAACCTATTTTTCGATTCAAGATCTACCATCGCTGGTCAACGTTGTAAATTGAGGAAACCTCAACAAAGTAGAATACATCTACATTTTCTTAAAAACATGAACATCTCAATGGTTAGAAAAGAAAAATCAACAATCAAATTGGCTTCATAAAGCTCATCAAAAAAATTTGAATTAAAGAGTACATACTAATTGTATGCCTCTGTTTCATAGATAAGAATAGTACAAAAAAGACTACTATCTAAAACTCGTAGATCAAAGTAGTCTATGCTAATAAAAATATCTCGCCTCTGTAGGCACTATATTTACCTAATTCTAACGCCGATCATGCCATTGTACTACGTTAAAACTAAGTACTTCTACCAAGGTTCATAGAGACACCTTCACTAGCATAGACACTATTCTAAATAAGTCAACTAGGCAACTATAAAAATTCTAGGCCCAAAAGGGCAACTCCAACAATAGGTTCTATTTGGGGGTGCTATTCTCATTTTAGCACCCCTTTGTTTTCATATAGGACTCAATTCTTATCTCTAACAATGAGGTGCTATATGGGGGTGCTATTTTTACTATTCTTGATTAAAATATGGATTAAATACTTGTTACTCCTTATACTTTTCACTGAAAAACAGTTTAGTCCCTCGGCTTTTAAATTTAACAGGTAAGTCCTTAAGCTCTCATTTCTCACACTTAAGGTCCACGCCATCCAATACCCGTTAAAAAATTCTGTTAAGTTGCCAACATGGCAAATACTGCGTTGCCAGCTCAGCTGGATGCCTGCCACGTCAGTATAAAATGTCCAAATTACCCATGGCCTAATTTCACCCTTCTTGATCCCAAATTCCCACCAAAACGTATATGAAGCAGCCTAACCAAAACCAAAGTTTGATCCCAAAGAAAAATCTAGACACATTGTAGCAGAAATATTGATCAGATTCAAAACGATACCAAAAATAGTCAAAAAGTACAATGAAAACAGCAACTTTCCTTCATTCATAATGGTCCCAAAAATACAAAGTTTTTGCAGCATAATCCAGCCCTAAAACAAAGCTCTAATTAACCAAAAACAAAAATTAGAGCATTACATCCTCAATGGTTCAGAAAACTAACATAGCTCTAATCATCTTATCAAAAGATTAGAGCTAGCAACCAAGTGACACAGCACAAGGTTGCCCAAAACAAGAGGATGTCTAATATTCCATTTCAATAACTAATTTCCATCTCCTTTACCTGAATTGTTCTTGATCCTTTGTGAAGACCTTGATGGTGTTGCAACCTTGTCTCTTGATGCCGTAAAAGGCTGTACAGGCCTTGAACTCATGCTGGCAGATGTAGCTTGTACGGGTCTTGATGTTGTAGAGGCATTTGGGGCAGTTGGAGGCCTTGGTCTTGTATTTTCACTACTAGATTTTGGAGGCCTTCCTCTTGCAGGTCTGTTTGCATCAAGCCTTGCTGCCCTCAAGTTAGCCATCTTTTTCTGGACACACATTAATTTAGAGGCATATGAATCAAGGCAGCCCATTAGAGCAAACATATACAAAACATCTATATAATAAAGTGGATTATTACCCTTTGATACTCAACCTTCTCCTTGGCTTTTTGCCTCAACTCATTTGCAGTCATAGGTGCTTTTTGTCCTTTCTTTGACTGCAGCAAGTAACAACCATATTAAATCACAAAATTAAAGCATTTCAATTAGCAAAACAAGTCATATACCAGAAACACTCAACTCACCATATTTTGGGAAGTTTCTCCCTCATTAGTGTTGAGCTTCCTCTTCTTAATACCGGCAGCTGAAGTCTTCTTTCCCTTACTTGGCAAATGTCTTTGACAGGTTTTCATATTGTGACCTTCTTGGCCACAGTTGCTACACTTGAGGGATCTTTGTATTCTTC
The DNA here is from genome assembly GCF_958449725.1 of Rosa rugosa. NCBI lineage: Eukaryota > Viridiplantae > Streptophyta > Magnoliopsida > Rosales > Rosaceae > Rosa > Rosa rugosa. The sequence continues at coordinate 39,312,509 of NC_084821.1, forward strand.
CAATTTTTCCAGTACCATTGATGACCACCTCTGAAACATCCTTAATCCTTTTTGTCTTCGGCCTACCAGGCTGCCTTGTATATTGTGGAGGTAGGATACTTGGACCATCACCATTGGACCACATGTCCATGCTATTAACTGGCTGAATGAGGTGACTGTAGATACTCATGTACGTCTTCTTGAGATAGCAAGGAGCAATGTAGTCATCGGGTTCAGCCCTCATGCCATTAATTGCACAAATGGCATGTTTGCAAGGGATGCCGGTTAATTCCCATCTTCGGCAAGTGCAAGTCCTCAAGTTAGTGTCCACAACATTTTTGGTGCCTTCAATATTTTCAATCTCAGCTTTGCCACCACCATTGAATGTTGGGATGCAATCCTCCGCAGCTTTCACCTTATTCTTCTCAATGATATTCCTTGCTTTGGGGCATACATTTCCATGGTAAGCCTCCATTTTATCCCTTCGAGTACGAATCCTCCTCATTAGCTTCAGCCTTATCTCTTCCAACATAGTGACAGGGGGCTTGCCCCTTGCGTCCAAGATCAATGCATTGAAACTCTCACAACCATTGTTGATGAGCATGTCACAATCATAACCAGCAGGGAAGTATGCCCTTGACCAATGTTTTGGGGGCCTCTCGGGCTCTGCAAAAAAAAAAAAAGGATATTCATGCATACAAAGTCAGAACCAATTAGTCAACAGAAATCTAAAATACACTAAAATACTAAGTTAAGACATTTATCGAGAACACATCACCTGACAACCATTTATAAGCATCCTTATCAAGGGTCTTCATCTCCTCCATCTCCTTCTGAAAATAAGGCAAAGTTGTTGCCTTTGCACACTTCCACATCTGATCTTTCATAACTTTTCCAGGAAACTTCTTGGTGAAGTTAGTCCACAAATGTCGTGCACAAAACCTGATCTGTGCAGATGGAACCACCTCTTGTAATGCAGGTTTCAAACCTTTTTGCTTATCACTTATGAATATCCAGCCTCTACCATTATTCTCACAGCTCAGATCCTTGCACAACAACTGTGAAAACCAAATCCAAGAGTCCTTTGTCTCCAGCTCAACCATTGCATAAGCAACAACCCATGAACTGTTGTTAGCATCAATTCCGACAGCAGTTAGCAGTTGGCCACCAAAACATGTCTTCAAATGAGCTCCATCCAAACCAATCAATGATCTGCAACCTGCCTTGAATCCATTCTTCAAAGCTCCCAAGCAAATGTACAACCTCTTGAAAACAGCTGCCTTCTCGGAGTTGCTGAAGTCACAAACCAAGTCAATTGTGGTTCCTGGATCAGCCCTTTGAAGTTCCTTCCCATAATCAGCCAGCCTTGCATACTGCTCCTTGATGCCCCCTTCTACCTCTAACAATGCAGCTCTCTTTGCTCTATAGGCCATACTTTTGGAAACACCTGCCCTAATGCTTGCTGACATAGTCTTAGCCAAATTCTCTACATTATCAAACAACAGTGAATCAGTTTAAAAAGTGAAACATAACCAACAATTTGTGTCTAAAATTGTTTCGAATGTATACCTGGTTTTATGGCTTCATTAAGAGCAATTTGATCCTTGAACTTGGTTGTTAAGTATTTCTGCCGCACCATGCTGTTGTTAAACTTCCTATAGTAGTTATGCATGGGATTGTATCTCTTTATCATCAAGGTGCTTTCATGCTGCATCTTGGAAGCAAACAACTCAAAAGGACAGTTGTTTTCCTTACAGACCACCCTCAACCTTGTCTTATCATTCTTTATGTAGACATACTCCCACCCCCCTTGGATTGCCTTCTCCCTCAATGCATCCCTCAAAATCTGTACAGTTGCAAATTGCATCTTTAAACAGAAATTGGGTTTCTTCATATCCGTGCTTGGGTTGAATTCTATACCAACTTCCTCCAACTCCCCATCTGAATCAATTGCATGTTGCATCCTTTCTTCATCAGAATCATCAACCCTATACATATCCTCATCATCATCATCCCCCATATCAGGTGCAATAGACCCTAAACCACTAGTACCACTACTTCCTACCCCTGAACCCTTACCCTTCGTAGCCTCATCTAACTGGGCTTCCTCCAACCAGTCCTCCTCATCAGTACCATAATGCTCGTAGTCTTCGTCATCAAATTGTGGATCATAATCACCATCTGTACTACTATCCCCATCCTCACTCAACTCTTCCGGCTCAATCCCGAAAGATTGAAGATAATCCATATCATCTATCAGTTTGTCACTGCACTGCACACCACCTGAACTGCTAGACCCTACACCACTGCCAGTTACCCCACCTGAACTACATGGTACACCAAATCCAGGATACTCCAACAACAATGGTTTTTTAACTGACCTTTCATCCAGGAGTTTACCTTTACCCTTGTCTTTTGCATCTCCTCCAGCAACACAACTTCCTTGAGTAGTAGGACACACATCATCAATTTCTTTAATAATCACCCCCTTGCTTCTGCTTGGTCTAGGCTCAGCTGGCAGCTCCTTGATGACACAACTTCGAGGCTTCCTAGGCTCATCAGACAGCTCCTCTATCACCACACTGCTGCCTTGACTAAATAAGAAGTCTTCGTATATGTAGATGTCGTCATCATCTTCCTCAAAAATACCCTTAACCTCCATGTGATCCAAGTACAGTGTAATTATCCTAACCAGGGGCACTGCCTTACACATTGTCACAACATCACTGTCGGATTCCAGTTTGGTCAATGGATTATGCTCATCACCCACCCTATACCAATAGTCAATTCTCTGATCATAATAGCCTTGATTAAGCTGCCTAACCATGTCATCAACTTCTACTAAGGACATCCTGTCCTTGTCTACGTTATCGTAGAAGTCAACCTTCCCTCCTACATAGTCATTGTTTAGTATGCAGCCTCCATGAAAAACTTTCATGGTGAAATAGTCGGGGTGAGCTGCAAAACAGTGAATGATAATCAATTAGCATGCAAGCAAAAAAAGATAATCCAACTACTTATTATACTTGGCCATAAAGAGGTAAACGCCAAACATATCCCTTTACAGCCATATAGGACCACTAGCCCACAAATTGGACCACAACCAACAATTCCACTATCACTGCAATATTAAAAGCAGTTGCGCTTTCTACTTTCAACCTTGACAAAACTAACAATATTAAAATCGAACCAACCCATTTCAACAACCATGGTTATCCATTCTGCAGCTAAAGTCATGCATACAAAGCAATTTTCATACCCAAAATCCCTAGACCCAAAACCCAGAAACCAATAAAGAAACAAACACCAATTTTAAAATTAGCAAACCCCAGAACTCGAAACCCTAACCAAAAGTTTAAAACCCAGAAATTTTTAAGACGACAAAACCAAATCCTTTATCAATAGCTCATAGAACAACACAGAAAGCACGAAAAGTTTAAAACCCCCCAAATTTTTTTAAACCCTAGTATGGAAACAATCGAGCCATACAAAGTAGGATTTAAACCATTTCGATTCGAAAATAGAACTTTCGATTCGAAAATAGAACTCACAATATTGTGGGATATCATTATTGCCGCCTTCTACATCTCGAGGAACCCAGATATCGTCGTCCGCCATCCCAGCCACATCCACCTCTCTCTATCCGCCGCAAACAACCTTGGATTCCACTCAGGTTTTCACTATAGTCTTCGACGATGAGTGATTCGATCTTCGAGATATGAGATTATGGATGCAGATTTTCGGGGTTAAGAGGTAACAGTGGTTTAGGAGCGATTTTGAATTTTTAGGGTTTGTTGGGGGAAATGGGGTGTACGGGCTGATTCGAAACGGGGTTAGGGTTGAATTCGATTCGGGGCATTTTCGACATTTTACAATCTATCTGGCCTATGTGGAACTGGGGTGGTGTCAGAACGTTTGCCACATCAGGCAGATAACAGAGATATTGGATGGCGTGGACCTTAAGTGTGAGAAATGAGAGCTTAAGGACTTACCTGTTAAATTTAAAAGCCGAGGGACTAAACTGTTTTTCAGTGAAAAGTATAAGGAGTAACAAGTATTTAATCCTTAAAATATAATATGAGTATAATGTTGATAAATATTATATTAACATATGTTAATATAATTAAATAAGGTAAAAAATTTAATTTTAATTTTTATCATAATATTTAAAAATTATTCTTTTCATTTAATGAATTTTTTATTAAAAAAAAAACTTCACATTAAATTTTTTATCGTATTGTGTCGCCATATATGACAAACAACCGAATTTGGATGTGATTTCAGCGCCACGTGTCAATCTCTAATTGGCTATCTAAATTACGGTTGGATCTTTGTCCGCCACGTGTCATATTCTATCTTATGATATCAACTCAAACCGTCCATAAATATGGGGTCATTATCATCCTCATCTCTCACAAATTCACAAACACTTCTCATATCTCAATCCTACAAATCGCCATATTCTTTTCCTTTTGATTTTATCAAACCGTTTCTGCAATGCATCGTTTGACGAAATGGTTGCAGAAAGATCAAGAAGAGGCCGTTACGAGAAACCGTGGAAGAACCCTGATGGGTGATTGTGCCTCCGTGAATCCTTTCTTGGAGCCATTTTTTCCAAGACAAAAATAAATAAATAAAATTTAAGAACAAAAAGATGGGTGAATGAATGAAAAATTGTGAAGGAGATGGAGGATATTTGGTGTGAGGAAATAGAAAAGAATGGGTTGGTATTTATAGAATTTCCTACAATTTACTGTTCCAACGAGTATATTTTTTCCCTCAATTTTTTGGTATTTTTATTTTTTTTGGAACAAAATGGAAATAATAACCCTTCATTTAATAAGAACCATTGATCACTTTTTTTCCCCAAATCTGAGCCCTCAGATTAAAAAAAATCCGTTTGAGTAAAAGAAAGAAAAAAAAAAAAACCCCACATCGAACCGTCCATATTCAAAATGGATCGATCTCAGCCGTCGATTACATGACCGTTGGGGGTTACAACGGTCGGCAGGAGACAAAGCCAGCCTTGTGGGGCCCACTGGAGCAGACCAATTCAGCTTCATTTTCTCTGTCCAGCGCAATTTGGCGCGCATTTTTTTCTCCCACGTTCTCTCTCCTACGCGTCCTTCTCACTGGCAGTCTCCAGCGCGTCTCTGTCGATCTTGGGCTAGGTCAGCAGAAGTTGTGGTCCCGAACCACTGTTGATGGGTCTTGGTCTTGGAAAAGTCTCAAATATGAGACTTGGGATGAGCCCAAGTCCTATAATTATAGGACCAGCTCCCCCTAAAAAGCCTTATTGGAGATGAGAAGTCCAATATATAATTCAACAAATTCTGGTTTTGAACCCTATTGTTGGAGTTTCCCTAAACTAGCTTCATGACTTTAGGCACAGTTAGAGGCCCAACCCATTAAGGGCAAACCTTAACTTCCAAGCTGGTACCATCATGACATTACCTCCAATTGTCCAACAGAAGATCCAGCTTTGGCCGGCCCAACAACAACCGCCCAAACACTGTCCATAGCAGTGACTGCCAGTCAGGTTTGCCCCACAGACACTACCGCCGTCATAGCTGCATCGCGGATCACTTCCAGCATCACAGCCCCGCCATAGCCAACACCAATCATCTTGCTGACAGCGCAACGTCTTGACGTGCTTCCACCATCAATAGGAAGAAGCTGATGGAATCCTCCCACGCTAGCCTTCCGCCTCCAGGCTAGATCCCTGAGAGGCCTCCCCGACACAACCGAGGCCGTCCCACCATCATCAGCCCAAGAGGGCAGGTATGCATCAATTGGAACACCCATCTCCTTCTGAACCAGAGCACCAGATTTGTGAGAGCCGATCAAAATCAGATCTAATAACACAAACGCCAAGGGAAGAGAGCGATCCTGACACTCCGTGTGAGGGCGGGCAAAGACTGCCGTCTTCATATTCAGCGCCCCTAGGGTTCTACAAGAGAGAGGCAGAAGGGAAAATATATTGCATAAAAGTTGTAAATGTATTGAAGTTTGTTGTGTTAGTCGAGCACCAAAGCTCGTCAAAATTTGTTATATATATATATATAGGATTTTTCTTAGGTAAGGACGTCCGTACCTAAGGCTTAGGTACGGATTTCCATTTTTTCTCCACTTTCCGATCACATATTCACATCTTAACCGTTCAGTTTTTAGGTCCTAATGTATAGATCACTTCTGCAAAATTTCAGCCAAATTGATGATTGTTAAGGCATCCAAAACTGCAATTTACATGAACAAACCGAATCTGTCGAACCGAAACCGTTCGTGTACATTGTTGTAAATTGCATAACGATAATATAAAGTTGATTAATCATCTGAACAACCAAGTGTTTAAAGTTAGAAGGGGAGATTGTTTGTCAGTGGACCATAATCTTCAATCTTGGATCACACTCCCACACAAGAACGAAATTCATATATATTTATCTTATATTAGAAGAAAATTAAATCTATTCTCGCCTAATTTAAACCCAATTTTCGGCCCACCGTTTCTATTTTGACCGGCGGGTTGTTTCGAATAAAAATAATGGGAAATTAAAGGGAGCATTG